>NC_086453.1:198370576-198570576 GCF_028390025.1 Pseudophryne corroboree | reverse complement strand
TACGAGGGGTCCCGGCATTCAGGGAAAGGGGATACATGTGTAAACACGTATCCGCTTAAGTTGTGAGGACCGGGTTGTTTCGTTTTTGTTTTTTTGTATCCATGTGGATGCCTACTTGGAACGCAGAGTACCATCTCTGCCAGATTGTTGGTGAGTATATATATATATATTATTTTTTTTTTACAGGTGCCCTAATGGATTCTACTGGATAAAGGGACGTGAATGGTGGCATGGGATGTAGGTAAGTATGTGTGAGGGTGTAAATGTGTTTTAATAAACCTATACTGTCACGGTCTGTGTGTGTCTTTATTTGAATTAGAGATGTGAACTCGAAATTTTTCGGGTTTTGTGTTTTGGTTTTGGATTCGGTTCCGCGGCCGTGTTTTGGATTCGGACACATTTTGGCAAAACCTCCCTGAAATTTTTTTGGCGGATTCGGGTGTGTTTTGGATTCGGGTGTTTTTTTTCAAAAACCCCTCAAAAACAGCTTAAATCATAGAATTTGGGGGTAATTTTGATCCTATAGTATTATTAACCTCAATAACCATAATTTCCACTCATTTCCAGTCTATTCTGAACACCTCACACCTCACAATATTAATTTTAGTCCTAAAATTTGCAACAAGGTCGCTGGATGACTAAGCTAAGCGACCCAAGAGGGCGGCACAATCACCTTGCAGTGTCAGACAGGATGGCACTTAAAAAAAATTGGCCCCAAAATAGAGATGAGCGGGTTCGGTTCCTCGGAATCCGAACCCCCCCGAACTTCAGCCTTTTTACACGGGTCCGAGGCAGACTCGGATCTTCCCGCCTTGCTCGGCTAACCCGAGCGCGCCCGAACGTCATCATCCCGCTGTCGGATTCTCGCGAGGCTCGTATTCTATCGCGAGACTCGGATTCTATATAAGGAGCCGCGCGTCGCCGCCATTTTCACACGTGCATTGAGATTGATAGGGAGAGGACGTGGCTGGCGTCCTCTCCGTTAGAATAGATAGAGACACTTGAGTTGATTACTTAGTAATTTTGGGGAGCATTAGGAGTACTCAGAGTGCAGAGTTTTGCTGATAGTTACTAGTGACTGACCACCACCAGTTTTATTTATTATTTAATATAATCCATTCTCTGCCTGAAAAAAAACGATACACAGTCACATACCATATCTGTGCTCAGCCTCAGTGTGCTGCATGATAATATCATCTATATGTATATCTGACTGTGCTGAGTGCTCACTGCTCACACAGCTGAATTGTGGGGGAGACTGGGGTGCAGTTATAGCAGGAGTACAGTGCACACTTTTGCTGACAGTGTGACTGACCAGTGACCACCAGTATATTGTCTGCCTGAAAAAGTTAAACACTCCTGTGGTGTTTTTTTTTTTATTCTATAAACGCATTCTGCTGACAGTGTCCAGCAGGTCCGTCATTCATTATATTATATAAATATTTACCTGCAGTAGTGTTATATTTTTTTTGTTCATCTCTATCATCTTTATCATCTCTATATTAGCAGACGCAGTACGGTAGTCCACGGCTGTAGCTACCTCTGTGTCGTCAGTGCTCGTCCATAATTGTATATCTACCTGTGGTGGGGTTTTATTTTCTATCTTCTTCATACTAGTAGTTTAGGAGTCTGCTGACAGTGTCCAGCAGGTCCGTCATTATATTATATATACCTGCAGTAGTGATATATATATATTTTTTAAATCATTATCATCTCTATACTAGCAGACGCAGTACGGTAGTCCACGGCTGTAGCTACCTCTGTGTCGTCAGTGCTCGTCCATAATTGTATACCTACCTGTGGTGGGGTTTTTTTTTCTATCTTCTTCATACTAGTAGTTTAGGAGTCTGCTGACAGTGTCCAGCAGGTCCGTCATTATATTATATATACCTGCAGTAGTGATATATATATATTTTTTATATCATTATCATCTCTATACTAGCAGACGCAGTACGGTAGTCCACGGCTGTAGCTACCTCTGTGTCATCAGTGCTCGTCCATAATTGTATACCTACCTGTGGTGGTTTTTTTTTTTCTATCTTCTTCATACTAGTAGTTTAGGAGTCTGCTGACAGTGTCCAGCAGGTCCGTCATTATATTATATATACCTGCAGTAGTGATATATATATATATTTTTATATCATTATCATCTCTATACTAGCAGACGCAGTACGGTAGTCCACGGCTGTAGCTACCTCTGTGTCATCAGTGCTCGTCCATAATTGTATACCTACCTGTGGTGGTTTTTTTTTTCTATCTTCTTCATACTAGTAGTTTAGGAGTCTGCTGACAGTGTCCAGCAGGTCCGTCATTATATTATATATACCTGCAGTAGTGATATATATATTTTTTTTATATCATTATCATCTCTATACTAGCAGACGCAGTACGGTAGTCCACGGCTGTAGCTACCTCTGTGTCATCAGTGCTCGTCCATAATTGTATACCTACCTGTGGTGGGTTTTTTTTTTTCTATCTTCTTCATACTAGTAGTTTAGGAGTCTGCTGACAGTGTCCAGTAGGTCCGTCATTATATTATATATACCTGCAGTAGTGATATATATATATATATTTTTTATCATTATCATCTCTATACTAGCAGACGCAGTACAGTAGTCCACGGCTGTAGCTACCTCTGTGTCGTCAGTCACTCGTCATCCATAAGTATACTAGTATCCATCCATCTCCATTGTTTACCTGAGGTGCCTTTTAGTTGTGCCTATTAAAATATGGAGAACAAAAATGTTGAGGTTCCAAAAATAGGGAAAGATCAAGATCCACTTCCACCTCGTGCTGAAGCTGCTGCCACTAGTCATGGCCGAGACGATGAAATTCCATCAACGTCGTCTGCCAAGGCCGATGCCCAATGTCATAGTACAGAGCATGTAAAATCCAAAACACAAAAGATCAGTAAAAAAAGGACTCAAAAATCTAAAATAAAATCGTCGGAGGAGAAGTGTAAACTTGCCAATATGCCATTTACCACACGGAGTGGCAAGGAACGGCTGAGGCCCTGGCCTATGTTCATGGCTAGTGGTTCAGCTTCACATGAGGATGGAAGCACTCAGCCTCTCGCTAGAAAAATGAAAAGACTTAAGCTGGCAAAAGCACAGCAAAGAACTGTGCGTTCTTCGAAATCACAAATCCACAAGGAGAGTCCAATTGTGTCGGTTGCGATGCCTGACCTTCCCAACACTGGACGTGAAGAGCATGCGCCTTCCACCATTTGCACGCCCCCTGCAAGTGCTGGAAGGAGCACCCGCAGTCCAGTTCCTGATAGTCAGATTGAAGATGTCAGTGTTGAAGTACACCAGGATGAGGAGGATATGGGTGTTGCTGGCGTTGGGGAGGAAATTGACAAGGAGGATTCTGATGGCGAGGTGGTTTGTTTAAGTCAGGCACCCGGGGACACACCTGTTGTCCGTGGGAGGAATATGGCCATTGACATGCCTGGTGAAAATACCAAAAAAATCAGCTCTTCGGTGTGGAAGTATTTCAACAGAAATGCGGACAACAGGTGTCAAGCCGTGTGCTGCCTTTGTCAAGCTGTAATAAGTAGGGGTAAGGACGTTAACCACCTCGGAACATCCTCCCTTATACGTCACCTGCAGCGCATTCATCATAAGTCAGTGACAAGTTCAAAAACTTTGGGCGACAGCGGAAGCAGTCCACTGACCAGTAAATCCCTTCCTCTTGTAACCAAGCTCACGCAAACCACCCCACCAACTCCCTCAGTGTCAATTTCCTCCTTCCCCAGGAATGCCAATAGTCCTGCAGGCCATGTCACTGGCAATTCTGACGAGTCCTCTCCTGCCTGGGATTCCTCCGATGCATCCTTGCGTGTAACGCCTACTGCTGCTGGAGCTGCTGTTGTTGCTGCTGGGAGTCGATGGTCATCCTAGAGGGGAAGTCGTAAGACCACTTTTACTACTTCCACCAAGCAATTGACTGTCCAACAGTCCTTTGCGAGGAAGATGAAATATCACAGCAGTCATCCTGCTGCAAAGCGGATAACTGAGGCCTTGGCATCCTGGGCGGTGAGAAACGTGGTTCCGGTATCCATCATTACTGCAGAGCCAACTATAGACTTGTTTGAGGTACTGTTTCACCGGTACCAAATACCATCTAGGTTCCATTTCTCTAGGCAGGCGATACCGAAAATGTACACAGACCTCAGAAAAAGACTCACCAGTGTCCTAAAAAATGCAGTTGTACCCAATGTCCACTTAACCACGGACATGTGGACAAGTGGAGCAGGGCAGACTCAGGACTATATGACTGTGACAGCCCACTGGGTAGATGTATTGACTCCCGCCGCAAGAACAGCAGCGGCGAAACCAGTAGCAGCATCTCGCAAACGCCAACTCTTTCCTAGGCAGGCTACGCTTTGTATCACCGCTTTCCAGAATACGCACACAGCTGAAAACCTCTTACGGCAACTGAGGAAGATCATCGCAGAATGGCTTACCCCAATTGGACTCTCCTGCGGATTTGTGGCATCGGACAACGCCAGCAATATTGTGTGTGCATTAAATATGGGCAAATTCCAGCACGTCCCATGTTTTGCACATACCTTGAATTTGGTGGTGCAGAATTATTTAAAAAACGAGAGGGGCGTGCAAGAGATGCTGTCGGTGGCCCGAAGAATTGCGGGACACTTTCGGCGTACAGGCACCACGTACAGAAGACTGGAGCAACACCAAAAACGCCTGAACCTGCCCTGCCATCATCTGAAGCAAGAAGTGGTAACGAGGTGGAATTCAACCCTCTATATGCTTCAGAGGTTGGAGGAGCAGCAAAAGGCCATTCAAGCCTATACAACTGAGCACGATATAGGAGGTGGAATGCACCTGTCTCAAGCGCAGTGGAGAATGATTTCAACGTTGTGCAAGGTTCTGCAACCTTTTGAACTTGCCACACGTGAAGTCAGTTCAGACACTGCCAGCCTGAGTCAGGTCATTCCCCTTATCAGGCTTTTGCAGAAGAAGCTGGAGACATTGAAGGAGGAGCTAACACTGAGCGATTCCGCTAGGCATGTGGGACTTGTGGATGGAGCCCTTAATTCGCTTAACAAGGATTCACGGGTGGTCAATCTGTTGAAATCAGAGCACTACATTTTGGCCACCGTGCTCGATCCTAGATTTAAAACCTATGTTGTATCTCTCTTTCCGGCAGACACAAGTCTGCAGGGGTTCAAAGAACTGCTGGTGAGAAAATTGTCAAGTCAAGCGGAACGCGACCTGTCAACATCTCCTCCTTCACATTCTCCCGCAACTGGGGGTGCGAGGAAAAGGCTCAGAATTCCGAGCCCACCCGCTGGCGGTGATGCAGGGCAGTCTGGAGCGACTGCTGATGCTGACATCTGGTCCGGACTGAAGGACCTGACAACGATTACGGACATGTCATCTACTGTCACTGCATATGATTCTCTCACCATTGAAAGAATGGTGGAGGATTATATGAGTGACCGCATCCAAGTAGGCACGTCAGACAGTCCGTACGTATACTGGCAGGAAAAAGAGGCAATTTGGAGGCCCTTGCACAAACTGGCTTTATTCTACCTAAGTTGCCCTCCCACAAGTGTGTACTCCGAAAGAGTGTTTAGTGCCGCCGCTCACCTTGTCAGCAATCGGCGTACGAGGTTACATCCAGAAAATGTGGAGAAGATGATGTTCATTAAAATGAATTATAATCAATTCCTCCATGGAGACATTCACCAGCAGCAATTGCCTCCACAAAGTACACAGGGAGCTGTGATGGTGGATTCCAGTGGGGACGAATTGATAATCTGTGAGGAGGGGGATGTACACGGTGATGAATTGGAGGATGATGATGAGGTGGACATCTTGCCTCTGTAGAGCCAGTTTGTGCAAGGAGAGATTAATTGCTTCTTTTTTGGTGGGGGTCCAAACCAACCCGTCATTTCAGTCACAGTCGTGTGGCAGACCCTGTCACTGAAATGATGGGTTGGTTAAAGTGTGCATTTCCTGTTTATACAACATAAGGGTGGGTGGGAGGGCCCAAGGACAATTCCATCTTGCACCTCTTTTTTCTTTCATTTTTATTTGCGTCATGTGCTGTTTGGGGAGTGTTTTTTGGAAGGGCCATCCTGCGTGACACTGCAGTGCCACTCCTAGATGGGCCAGTTCTTTGTGTCGGCCACTAGGGTCACTTATCTTAGTCACACAGCTACCTCATTGCGCCTCTTTTTTTTCTTCTTTGCATCATGTGCTGTTTGGGGAGTATTTTTTGGAAGGGCCATCCGGCCTGACACTGCAGTGCCACTCCTAGATGGGCCAGGTGTTTGTGTCGGCCACTAGGGTCGCTTAGCTTACTCACACAGCTACCTCATTGCGCCTCTTTTTTTCTTTGCGTCATGTGCTGTTTGGGGAGTGTTTTTTGGAAGTGCCATCCTGCGTGACACTGCAGTGCCACTCCTAGATGGGCCAGGTGTTTGTGTCGGCCACTTGGGTCGCTGAGCTTAGTCACACAGCTACCTCATTGCGCCTCTTTTTTTCTTTGCGTCATGTGCTGTTTGGGGAGTGTTTTTTGGAAGGGCCATCCTGCGTGACACTGCAGTGCCACTCCTAGATGGGCCAGGTGTTTGTGTCGGCCACTTGGGTCGCTGAGCTTAGTCATCCTGCGACCTCGGAGCAAATTTTAGGACTAAAAATAATATTGTGAGGTGTGAGGTGTTCAGAATAGACTGAAAATGAGTGGAAATTATGGTTATTGAGGTTAATAATACTTTGGGATCAAAATGACCCCCAAATTCTATGATTTAAGCTGTTTTTTAGGGTTTTTTGAAAAAAACACCCGAATCCAAAACACACCCGAATCCGACAAAAAAAATTCGGTGAGGTTTTGCCAAAACGCGTTCGAACCCAAAACACAGCCACGGAACCGAACCCAAGACCAAAACACAAAACCCGAAAAATTTCCGGTGCACATCTCTACCCCAAACATCACATGATGCAAAGATAAATAAAATAAAAAAAGAGGTGCAAGATGGAATTGTCCTTGGGCCCTCCCACCCACCCTTATGTTGTATAAACAGGACATGCACACTTTAACAAACCCATCATTTCAGCCACAGGGCCTGCCACATGACTGTGGCTGAAATGACTGGTTGGTTTCGGCCCCAACCAAAAAAAGAAGCAATCAATCTCTCCTTGCTCAAACTGGCTCAAGATGTCCACCTTATCATCATCCTACGATTCCTCACCCCTTTGACTGTGTACATCCCCCTCCTCACAGAGTATTAATTCGTCCCTACTGGAATCCACCATCTCAGATCCCTGTGTACTTTCTGGAGGCAATTGATGGTGAATGTCTCTACGGAGGAATTGATTATAATTCATTTTAATGAACATCATCTTCTCCACATTTTCTGGAATCAACCTCGTACGCCGATCGCTGACAAGGTGACCGGCTGCCGGCTGCACTAAACACTCTCTCGGAGTACACACTGAAGGGTGGGGGGGGGGGGGGGGGGGGGCGGCACCTTAAAATAAAGCCAGTTTGTGCAACGGCCTCCAAATTGCCTCTTTTTCCTGCCAGTATACATACGGACTGTCTGACATGCCTACTTGGATGCGGTCACTCATATAATCCTCCACCATTCTTTCAATGGTGACAGAATCATAAGCAGTGACAGTAGACGACATGTCAGTAATCGTTGGCAGGTCCTTCAGTCCGGACCAGATGTCAGCACTCGCTCCAGACTGCCCTGCATCACCGCCAGCGGGTGGGCTATGAATTTTTAGCCTTTTCCTCACAGCCGCAGTTGCGGGAGAATGTGAAGGAGGAGCTGTTGATGGGTCAAGTTCCGCTTGAGTTGACAAGTGTCTCACCAGCAGGTCTTTGAACATGTGCAGACTTGTGTCTGCCAGAGAGAGAGATACAACGTGGGCTTTAAACCTAGGAACGAGCACGGTGGCCAAAATGTAGTGCTCTGATTTCAACAGATTAACCAACCGTGAATCCTGGTTAAGCGAATTAAGGGCTCCATCCACAAGTCCCACATGCCTAGCGGAATCGCTCGTTTTAGCTCCTCCTTCAATCTCTCCAGCTTCTTCTGCAAAAGCCTGATGAGGGGAATGACCTTACTCAGGCTGGCAGTGTCTGAACTGACTTCACGTGTGGCAAGTTCAAAGGGTTGCAGAACCTTGCACAACGTTGAAATCATTCTCCACTGCGCTTGAGTCAGGTGCATTCCCCCTCCTTTGCCTATATCATAGGCAGATGTTTAGACTTGAATGGCCTTTTGCTGCTCCTCCATCCTCTGAAGCATATAGAGGGTTGAATTCCACCTCGTTACCACCTCTTGCTTCAGATGATGGCGGGGCAGGTTCAGAAGTGTTTACTGGTGCTCCAGTCTTCGGCACGCGGTGGCTGAATGCCAAAAGTGGCCCGCAATTCTTTGGGACACCGAAAGCATCTCTTGCACACCCCTGTCATTTTTAAAAAAATTCTGCACCACCAAATTAATTGTATGTGCAAAACATGGGACGTGCTGGAATTTGCCCACGTGTAATGCACGCACAATATTGGTGGCATTGTCCGATGTCACAAATCCCCAGGAGAATCCAATTGGGGTAAGCCAATCTGCGATGATGTTCCTCAGTTTCCGTAAGAGTTTGTCAGCTGTGTGCCTCTTATGGAAAGCGGTGATACAAAGCATAGCCTGCCTAGGAACGAGTTGGCGTTTGCGAGATGCTGCTACTGGTGCCACTGCTGCTGTTCTTGCTGCGGGAGGCAATACATCTACCCAGTGGGCTGTCACAGTCATATAGTCCTGAGTCTGCCCTACTCCACTTGTTCACATGTCCATGGTTAAGTGAACATTGGGTACAACTGCATTTTTTAGGACACTGGTGAGTCTTTTTCTGACGTTTGTGTACATTCTCGGTATCGCGTGCCATAGAAGTGGAACCTAGATGGTATTTGGTACCAGGGACACACTACCTCAAGCAATTCTCTAATTCCCTGTGAATTAACGGTGGATACCGGACACACGTCTAACACCAACACAGCTGCCAAGGCCTGAGTTATCCGTTTTGCAACAGAATGACTGCTGTGATATTTCATCTTCCTCGCAAAGGACTGTTGGACAGTCAATTGCTTACTGGAAGTAGTACAAGTGGTCTTCCGACTTCCCCTCTGGGATGACGATCGACTCCCAGCAGCAACAACAGCAGCGCCAGCAGCAGAAGGAGTTACACTCAAGGATCCATCGGAGGAATCCAAGTTAGGAGAGGACTCATCAGACTTGCCAGTGACATGGCCTGCAGGACTATTGGCGTTCCTGTCTAAGGAGGAAATTGACACTGAGGGAGTTAGTGGTGTGGTTTGCAGGAGCTTGGGTACAAGAGGAAGGGATTTAGTTGTCAGTGGACTGCTTCCGCTGTCACCCAAAGTTTTTGAACTTGTCAATGACTTCTGATGAATGCGCTCCAGGTGACGTATAAGGGAGGATGTTCCTAGGTGGTTAACGTCCTTACCCCTACTTATTTCAGCTTGACAAAGGCAACACACGGCTTGACACCTGTTGTCCACATTTCTGTTAAAATAATTCCACACTGAAGAGGTGATTTTTTTTGTAATTTGACCAGGCATGTCAATGGCCATATTCATCCCACGGACAACAGGTGTCTCCCCGGGTGCCTGACTTAAACAAACCACCTCACCATCAGAATCCTCCTTGTCAATTTCCTCCTCAGCGCCAGCAACACCCATATCCTCATTCAGGTGTACTTCAACAGTGACATCTTCAATTTGACTATCAGGAACTGGACTGTGGGTGCTCCTTCCAGCACTTGCAGGGGGCGTGCAAATGGTGGAAGGCGCCACCTCTTCCCATCCAGTGTTGGGAAGGTCAGGCATCGCAACCAACACAATTGGACTCTCCTTGGGGATTTGTGATTTAGAAGAACACACAGTTCTTTGCTGTGCTTTTGCCAGCTTAAGTCTTTTCAGTTTTCTAGTGGGAGGATGAGTGCTTCCATCCTCATGTGAAACTGAACCACTAGCCATGAACATAGGCCAGGGCCTCAGCCGTTCCTTGCCACTCCGTGTCGTAAATGGCATATTGGCAAGTTTACGCTTCTCCTCAGATGCTTTTAATTTTGATTTTTGGTTCATTTTACTAAATTTTAGTTTTTTTGGATTTTACATGCTCTCTACTATGACATTGGGTATCGGCCTTGGCAGACAACGTTGATGGCATTTCATCGTCACGGCCATGACTAGTGGCAGCAACTTCAGCACGAGGTGGAAGTGGATCTTGATCTTTCCCTATTTTACCCTCCACATTTTTGTTCTCCACTTTTTAATGTGTGGAATTATATGCCAGTAATATATCAATAGCAATGGCCTACTGTACTGTACTATATGTATACTGCTGGTCACCAAAATGCTGCACTGTCCTACTATATACTGCTCACAATAATGCAGCACAGATATGGATAGTATACTTGACACAGAGCTGCAAGATACAGCAATGGCCTACTGTACTGCACTATATGTATACTGCTGGTCACCAA
This sequence comes from Pseudophryne corroboree, assembly GCF_028390025.1. Taxonomy (NCBI): domain Eukaryota; kingdom Metazoa; phylum Chordata; class Amphibia; order Anura; family Myobatrachidae; genus Pseudophryne; species Pseudophryne corroboree. Next base: position 198,560,032 of record NC_086453.1, on the reverse strand, counting down.
AATGATGCACTATCCTACTATATACTGCTCACAATAATGCAGCACAGATATGGATAGTATACTTGACCCAGAGCTGCAAGATACAGAAATGGCCTACTGTACTGTACTACTATAATTATATACTGGTGGTCCCCACAATGCAGCACACTGAGCACAGATATTTGAAGCACACTGAGCACAGATATGGAGCGTTTTCAGGCAGAGAACGTAGATATTTTCAGCAAACTGAGCACAGATATTTGCAGCACACTGAGCACAGATATTTGCAGCACTGAGCACAGATACGGAGCTTTTCAGGGAGCGAACGCAGCCACATCCTCTCAGTTCAATCTCCAATGCACAAGTGAAAATGGCGGCGATGCGCGGTTCTTGATATACAATACGAATCTTGCGAGAATCCAACAGCGGGATGATAACGTTCGGGCGCGTTCGGGTTAACTGAGCAAGGCGGGAAGTTCTGAGGCTGCCTCGGACCCATGTAAAATAGGTGAAGTTCGGGGGTTTCGGATCTCGACGAACCGAACCCGCTCATCTCTAATTTGAATATTTATTTTGTTGTGGAACTACAGGTACCAGTGGGCCTTTTAATGCTTCGCATGCTGGTACTTGTAGTTCTCCAAATACCAGCATGCGGGGAGGCTTGCTGGGACCTGTAATTTCACAACAAAATACATATTTATTTAATTTCATTTTTTTACACTTTTAATGGATATCAGCCCGGCAACCAAAGCCCACGGTTGCTGGGGACAGCCTCGGCCTTTCATCTCTGGCCCTTGGGTGCCCTGAGGTGGGGACCCCTTTATTTAAGGGGTCCCCACTCTCCCAGGGAATCCCAGCAAGGGTTGACTAGTTGGGGTGAGTGATGCTGTGGCCACAGGGGCCTGTATAAAAGTGTACCCCGGCTGCGGCATTCCCTCACTGGCTAGGGGAGCCCAGTGCTGGTTTTAAAAATACAGGGGATCACTACTTCTTTTGTCCTCCAGATTTTTGGAACCAGGACTGGGCCAAGACCCTGGTGCTGATTGTTGAAATACGGGGAAACCCTAGTCAATTTTCCCCCCATATTTGTGCAACCAGGACTGGCTCAAAGAGGCCAGGGCTGATTATGCTTTTGGGGGGGAATCTGCAAATCGTTTTTTTTTTTACTATTTCTTTACTGTTCTATACAGAAGCATGCATGGATCAGACTGATCTGTGCATGCTGCTGGCTAATTGCACAAATTAATGAATACATATTGTAAAAATCGCAGGTTTTTATTACTAAAAAAAATCACAAAACATCGCATGTGACTCTTGTTTTTATCCACAAAATCACACCCTATTACATTTGCGATTTTTATTTAAAAAAATCACACGTTACAAATGTGTGATTTGATGCGATTTTTTAGACACCAGAAAAATCGCACTCCATTACATTTGGCCCCATATTTTTATTCTTATAGTGAAATATTACATTTCTGAATTAAAAATATACATTTTAAAAAAGCTATGAAATTCCATAGACAAAAAACCTTACAGTTTCACATGTCCCATTAAGGCTTCTTACACACGATCTGGCATTTCAGAAACATGTTGTAACTCTTCCACTCAAACTCCATAAAGCAATGAAATTCCGGTCATTAAGACTGATGCTTTAATGGACGTGTTCCTTGCGCAATACAGATATTGTATGCCATCACAGCCTGTAGGTACAGTAAGTGCAGATTCAGCACTCACAAAGTGAGATTGCTGTCACTCACACAATGGTGGAGCTGCTAATTCACAGATTTGTGTGCTCATTGGAATACACACGTGGAGTCTATGCAACTAAAGGTCTGAGCAGAAGACAAAGCTGCTCAGATGAGGTAAGAGCTGTGTTGATTGGAGGGAGGAGACAGAGCAGTGTGGATGGGGGGGACAGAAATATGTGGATTGGGGGAAGACTAAGCAGCACTGAGAGGGGGACAAAGCAACACAGACGGGTAGAAAATAGTGATGCAGACAAAGGAAGGTAAGACAGAGTGATGCAGTTGGGGGGGGCAGACAGAATGCAACAGATGGGGAAAGAGAGTGGCACAGATGGGGAAAAGAGAATGGTGCAGATGGGGTAAAGACAGTAGCACAGTTGGGGGGGGGGCGAGCGGTGTGGATGAGGGGGACAGAGCAGTACAGATGGAAAGAGACAGTGGTACAGATGAGGGGGGCAGAGTAGCATGGATGAGGGGATGACAGCCCAACATTGGAGAGGGGTACGTTTTTTTACCTAGCCCCGGGGGTGGCAGCATGGCCTAATCCTGACGGGGGGGGAAGAGGTAGGCATAACTAGGGCTACTCCACCCAGGGCATAACCCTAACAGTGACCCTGAAACTTACCTTCAGGATATTGGTGATGTCAGCTATGTGAATGGGGTAAGAGTAGTGTGCATATGGGGTAGATTAAGCAGCACGTATGGGAAGGGAGACAGAGTGGTGCGGATTGGGGGCAACAATGCAGATAGGTTGAAAACACTTGCATGAATGGGTAGAAAACTGGTGCAGATGGGAGAGAAGACAGTGTGGCATGTACATACCCAGGCCTGGCGCTAACCGCTCAGCAAAGGGATGCAGTGCAGGGAGGCGCTACGCTGGAGAGACACTGGCACTCTCCCAGCTCTGCATCCCTGTGCTGAGGTGCTGCTGATTTCCCTGCTGCTGCTGCTGGCTGAAGCGCCTTATCCCCTCCCCTGTGACAGTGCAGTGGCTGGGCGGGATCTAAAAGGGGTGGAGCTAAATTGGAATAAGGGGTGGGGCTAGTCGGGACCAGGCTGCAGCAGGAGGATGAGCTGCTATAGCTCCGGCCAGCCAGACTTCCTTAGGTAAGTGTCTGGAAAGAGAGTGAGTGAGTGAGTGAGTGAGTGAGTGGAAGTGTGTGTGTATGTGTATACAGTATCTGTGTATACTGTATATATGTGTGACTGTATGTGTGTAATGTATGTACAGTATGTGTGTGTGTCTTATGTATATATATATATATATAAATATTTATTTATTTCTCATACCTCCTAGAGGATGCTGGGGTCCACTTCAGTACCATGGGGTATAGACAATTCCGCAGGAGCCATGGGCACTTTAAGACTTTTTCTGCATGAGACTCAGACTTATCCAATCTCTTACTGATATGATTCACACTATCACGTAATTTGTTCTCCCATTCAGGCTCATGGTGTTCCGGCAGCACCACCACATTGCAACTCTGTGTCCCTAAAATGGCACCCTCAGGGGAAGAGCTCCCTGCCTCAGACATGCCACACACGTGCACAAACACACCACAGACACTCCGGGGCTTATAGGGGACAGACTCACAGTAAAATCTGTCAGAAGGACACAGAAGGACTTGCCAGTTCACAACTCAGCGCCAGTGACTAAAATCCCTGTGCATGTAAAATGTCTACAGAGACTTTTAGCGCTTATTACACTGCCAATTTGTTTTAATTGAGCACCAATACACTCTGCCCTCCCCTTTTTTTCACCCTGATACTTGTTTCAGAAGTGGAGGAGGACCAGCGTTTCTTTCCCTGCAGCTTGCCTTGGAGAAAATGGCACTGAGCAGTGTGCTGGCTGACTGAGGAGGAAGCCCCACCCCCGTAATGGCGCATTTCTCCTCAGAATTTTCCAAACTATTTTTTATACTGGCGGGGGCTAGGACTGTGTCTCAGCATCTTATGTCCCCTTTTAGCCAGTTTTGAGTAGGTTTCATGCTGCCCAGCCCCCCCCCCCCCCCGTGCCCTGCACCCTGCTGTTCCTGTGTAATGGGTAGCATGGTCGTGCAGCGTTCCCGCCCGCTGCGCGGTACCTTTTAGCCATCACGATAACTGAAGATCCTCTCTTCTGTACACTCACCTGTCTTCTGACTTCTGGCTCTGTAAGGGGGGTGACGGCGTGCTGTGGGAGTGAGCGCATAGCCGCAGCTAGTGTTCAGTACCCTTCAGGAGCTAATGGTGTCCTGTCAGCAAGAAGCAGAGCCATGAAACTATTCAGGAAGTTGGTTCCTACTTCTTCCCCCTAAGTCCCACGAAGCAGGGAGACTGTTGCCAGCAGCCTCCCTGAAAATAAAAAATCTAGCATAAAGTATTTTTTAGTGAAACTCAGTAGAGCTCCACTAGAGTGCGACCAGTTTGCCTGGGCACATTTTCTAAACTGAGGTCTGGAGGAGGGGCATAGAGGGAGGAGCCATTTCACACTCTGAAAAAGTCTTAAAGTGCCCATGGCTCCTGCGGAACCGTCTATACCCCATGGTACTGAAGTGGACCCCAGCATCCTCTAGGAGGTATGAGAAATAAATAAATATTTATATATATATATATATATATATATATACATAAGACACACACACATACTGTACATACATTACACACATACAGTCACACATATATACAGTATACACAGATACTGTATACACATACACACACACTTCCACTCACTCACTCACTCACTCACTCTCTTTCCAGACACTTACCTAAGGAAGTCTGGCTGGCCGGAGCTATAGCAGCTCATCCTCCTGCTGCAGCCTGGTCCCGACTAGCCCCACCCCTTATTCCAATTTAGCTCCACCCCTTTTAGATCCCGCCCAGCCACTGCACTGTCACAGGGGAGGGGATAAGGCGCTTCAGCCAGCAGCAGCAGCAGGGAAATCAGCAGCACCTCAGCACAGGGATGCAGAGCTGGGAGAGTGCCAGTGTCTCTCCAGCGTAGCGCCTCCCTGCACTGCATCCCTTTGCTGAGCGGTTAGCGCCAGGCCTGGGTATGTACATGCCACACTGTCTTCTCTCCCATCTGCACCAGTTTTCTACCCATTCATGCAAGTGTTTTCAACCTATCTGCATTGTTGCCCCCAATCCGCACCACTCTGTCTCCCTTCCCATACGTGCTGCTTAATCTACCCCATATGCACACTACTCTTACCCCATTCACATAGCTGACATCACCAATATCCTGAAGGTAAGTTTCAGGGTCACTGTTAGGGTTATGCCCTGGGTGGAGTAGCCCTAGTTATGCCTACCTCTTCCCCCCCGTCAGGATTAGGCCATGCTGCCACCCCCGGGGCTAGGTAAAAAAACGTACCCCTCTCCAATGTTGGGCTGTCATCCCCTCATCCATGCTACTCTGCCCCCCTCATCTGTACCACTGTCTCTTTCCATCTGTACTGCTCTGTCCCCCTCATCCACACCGCTCGCCCCCCCCCCAACTGTGCTACTGTCTTTACCCCATCTGCACCATTCTCTTTTCCCCATCTGTGCCACTCTCTTTCCCCATCTGTTGCATTCTGTCTGCCCCCCCCAACTGCATCACTCTGTCTTACCTTCCTTTGTCTGCATCACTATTTTCTACCCGTCTGTGTTGCTTTGTCCCCCTCTCAGTGCTGCTTAGTCTTCCCCCAATCCACATATTTCTGTCCCCCCCATCCACACTGCTCTGTCTCCTCCCTCCAATCAACACAGCTCTTACCTCATCTGAGCAGCTTTGTCTTCTGCTCAGACCTTTAGTTGCATAGACTCCACGTGTGTATTCCAATGAGCACACAAATCTGTGAATTAGCAGCTCCACCATTGTGTGAGTGACAGCAATCTCACTTTGTGAGTGCTGAATCTGCACTTACTGTACCTACAGGCTGTGATGGCATACAATATCTGTATTGCGCAAGGAACACGTCCATTAAAGCATCAGTCTTAATGACCGGAATTTCATTGCTTTATGGAGTTTGAGTGGAAGAGTTACAACATGTTTCTGAAATGCCAGATCATGTGTAAGAAGCCTTAATGGGACATGTGAAACTGTAAGGTTTTTTGTCTATGGAATTTCATAGCTTTTTTAAAATGTATATTTTTAATTCAGAAATGTAATATTTCACTATAAGAATAAAAATATGGGGCCAAATGTAATGGAGTGCGATTTTTCTGGTGTCTAAAAAATCGCATCAAATCACACATTTGTAACGTGTGATTTTTTTAAATAAAAATCGCAAATGTAATAGGGTGTGATTTTGTGGATAAAAACAAGAGTCACATGCGATGTTTTGTGATTTTTTTTAGTAATAAAAACCTGCGATTTTTACAATATGTATTCATTAATTTGTGCAATTAGCCAGCAGCATGCACAGATCAGTCTGATCCATGCATGCTTCTGTATAGAACAGTAAAGAAATAGTAAAAAAAAAAACGATTTGCAGATTCCCCCCCAAAAGCATAATCAGCCCTGGCCTCTTTGAGCCAGTCCTGGTTGCACAAATATGGGGGGAAAATTGACTAGGGTTTCCCCGTATTTCAACAATCAGCACCAGGGTCTTGGCCCAGTCCTGGTTCCAAAAATCTGGAGGACAAAAGAAGTAGTGATCCCCTGTATTTTTAAAACCAGCACTGGGCTCCCCTAGCCAGTGAGGGAATGCCGCAGCCGGGGTACACTTTTATACAGGCCCCTGTGGCCACAGCATCACTCACCCCAACTAGTCAACCCTTGCTGGGATTCCCTGGGAGAGTGGGGACCCCTTAAATAAAGGGGTCCCCACCTCAGGGCACCCAAGGGCCAGAGATGAAAGGCCGAGGCTGTCCCCAGCAACCGTGGGCTTTGGTTGCCGGGCTGATATCCATTAAAAGTGTAAAAAAATGAAATTAAATAAATATGTATTTTGTTGTGAAATTACAGGTCCCAGCAAGCCTCCCCGCATGCTGGTATTTGGAGAACTACAAGTACCAGCATGCGAAGCATTAAAAGGCCCACTGGTACCTGTAGTTCCACAACAAAATAAATATTCAAATTAGAGATGAGCGGGTTCGGTTCGTCGAGATCCGAAACCCCCGAACTTCACCTATTTTACATGGGTCCGAGGCAGCCTCAGAACTTCCCGCCTTGCTCAGTTAACCCGAACGCGCCCGAACGTTATCACCCCGCTGTTGGATTCTCGCAAGATTCGTATTGTATATCAAGAACCGCGCATCGCCGCCATTTTCACTTGTGCATTGGAGATTGAACTGAGAGGATGTGGCTGCGTTCGCTCCCTGAAAAGCTCCGTATCTGTGCTCAGTGTGCTGCAAATATCTGTGCTCAGTGTGCTGCAAATATCTGTGCTCAGTTTGCTGAAAATATCTACGTTCTCTGCCTGAAAACGCTCCATATCTGTGCTCAGTGTGCTTCAAATATCTGTGCTCAGTGTGCTGCATTGTGGGGACCACCAGTATATAATTATAGTAGTACAGTACAGTAGGCCATTTCTGTATCTTGCAGCTCTGGGTCAAGTATACTATCCATATCTGTGCTGCATTATTGTGAGCAGTATATAGTAGGATAGTGCATCATTTTGGTGACCAGCAGTATACATATAGTGCAGTACAGTAGGCCATTGCTGTATCTTGCAGCTCTGTGTCAAGTATACTATCCATATCTGTGCTGCATTATTGTGAGCAGTATATAGTAGGACAGTGCAGCATTTTGGTGACCAGCAGTATACATATAGTACAGTACAGTAGGCCATTGCTATTGATATATTACTGGCATATAATTCCACACATTAAAAAGTGGAGAACAAAAATGTGGAGGGTAAAATAGGGAAAGATCAAGATCCACTTCCACCTCGTGCTGAAGTTGCTGCCACTAGTCATGGCCGTGACGATGAAATGCCATCAACGTTGTCTGCCAAGGCCGATACCCAATGTCATAGTAGAGAGCATGTAAAATCCAAAAAAACTAAAATTTAGTAAAATGAACCAAAAATCAAAATTAAAAGCATCTGAGGAGAAGCGTAAACTTGCCAATATGCCATTTACGACACGGAGTGGCAAGGAACGGCTGAGGCCCTGGCCTATGTTCATGGCTAGTGGTTCAGTTTCACATGAGGATGGAAGCACTCATCCTCCCACTAGAAAACTGAAAAGACTTAAGCTGGCAAAAGCACAGCAAAGAACTGTGTGTTCTTCTAAATCACAAATCCCCAAGGAGAGTCCAATTGTGTTGGTTGCGATGCCTGACCTTCCCAACACTGGATGGGAAGAGGTGGCGCCTTCCACCATTTGCACGCCCCCTGCAAGTGCTGGAAGGAGCACCCACAGTCCAGTTCCTGATAGTCAAATTGAAGATGTCACTGTTGAAGTACACCTGAATGAGGATATGGGTGTTGCTGGCGCTGAGGAGGAAATTGACAAGGAGGATTCTGATGGTGAGGTGGTTTGTTTAAGTCAGGCACCCGGGGAGACACCTGTTGTCCGTGGGATGAATATGGCCATTGACATGCCTGGTCAAATTACAAAAAAAATCACCTCTTCAGTGTGGAATTATTTTAACAGAAATGTGGACAACAGGTGTCAAGCCGTGTGTTGCCTTTGTCAAGCTGAAATAAGTAGGGGTAAGGACGTTAACCACCTAGGAACATCCTCCCTTATACGTCACCTGGAGCGCATTCATCAGAAGTCATTGACAAGTTCAAAAACTTTGGGTGACAGCGGAAGCAGTCCACTGACAACTAAATCCCTTCCTCTTGTACCCAAGCTCCTGCAAACCACACCACTAACTCCCTCAGTGTCAATTTCCTCCTTAGACAGGAACGCCAATAGTCCTGCAGGCCATGTCACTGGCAAGTCTGATGAGTCCTCTCCTAACTTGGATTCCTCCGATGGATCCTTGAGTGTAACTCCTTCTGCTGCTGGCGCTGCTGTTGTTGCTGCTGGGAGTCGATCGTCATCCCAGAGGGGAAGTCGGAAGACCACTTGTACTACTTCCAGTAAGCAATTGACTGTCCAACAGTCCTTTGCGAGGAAGATGAAATATCACAGCAGTCATTCTGTTGCAAAACGGATAACTCAGGCCTTGGCAGCTGTGTTGGTGTTAGACGTGTGTCCGGTATCCACCGTTAATTCACAGGGAATTAGAGAATTGCTTGAGGTAGTGTGTCCCTGGTACCAAATACCATCTAGGTTCCACTTCTATGGCACGCGATACCGAGAATGTACACAAACGTCAGAAAAAGACTCACCAGTGTCCTAAAAAATGCAGTTGTACCCAATGTTCACTTAACCATGGACATGTGAACAAGTGGAGTAGGGCAGACTCAGGACTATATGACTGTGACAGCCCACTGGGTAGATGTATTGCCTCCCGCAGCAAGAACAGCAGCAGTGGCACCAGTAGCAGCATCTCGCAAACGCCAACTCGTTCCTAGGCAGGCTATGCTTTGTATCACCGCTTTCCATAAGAGGCACACAGCTGACAAACTCTTACGGAAACTGAGGAACATCATCGCAGATTGGCTTACCCCAATTGGATTCTCCTGGGGATTTGTGACATCGGACAATGCCACCAATATTGTGCGTGCATTACACGTGGGCAAATTCCAGCACGTCCCATGTTTTGCACATACAATTAATTTGGTGGTGCAGAATTTTTTTAAAAATGACAGGGGTGTGCAAGAGATGCTTTCGGTGTCCCAAAGAATTGCGGGCCACTTTTGGCATTCAGCCACCGCGTGCCGAAGACTGGAGCACCAGTAAACACTTCTGAACCTGCCCCGCCATCATCTGAAGCAAGAGGTGGTAACGAGGTGGAATTCAACCCTCTATATGCTTCAGAGGATGGAGGAGCAGCAAAAGGCCATTCAAGTCTAAACATCTGCCTATGATATAGGCAAAGGAGGGGGAATGCACCTGACTCAAGCGCAGTGGAGAATGATTTCAACGTTGTGCAAGGTTCTGCAACCCTTTGAACTTGCCACACGTGAAGTCAGTTCAGACACTGCCAGCCTGAGTAAGGTCATTCCCCTCATCAGGCTTTTGCAGAAGAAGCTGGAGAGATTGAAGGAGGAGCTAAAACGAGCGATTCCGCTAGGCATGTGGGACTTGTGGATGGAGCCCTTAATTCGCTTAACCAGGATTCACGGTTGGTTAATCTGTTGAAATCAGAGCACTACATTTTGGCCACCGTGCTCGTTCCTAGGTTTAAAGCCCACGTTGTATCTCTCTCTCTGGCAGACACAAGTCTGCACATGTTCAAAGACCTGCTGGTGAGACACTTGTCAACTCAAGCGGAACTTGACCCATCAACAGCTCCTCCTTCACATTCTCCCGCAACTGCGGCTGTGAGGAAAAGGCTAAAAATTCATAGCCCACCCGCTGGCGGTGATGCAGGGCAGTCTGGAGCGAGTGCTGACATCTGGTCCGGACTGAAGGACCTGCCAACGATTACTGACATGTCGTCTACTGTCACTGCTTATGATTCTGTCACCATTGAAAGAATGGTGGAGGATTATATGAGTGACCGCATCCAAGTAGGCATGTCAGACAGTCCGTATGTATACTGGCAGGAAAAAGAGGCAATTTGGAGGCCGTTGCACAAACTGGCTTTATTTTAAGTTGCCGCCCCCCCCCCCCCCCACCCTTCAGTGTGTACTCCGAGAGAGTGTTTAGTGCAGCCGGCAGCCGGTCACCTTGTCAGCGATCGGCGTACGAGGTTGATTCCAGAAAATGTGGAGAAGATGATGTTCATTAAAATGAATTATAATCAATTCCTCCGTAGAGACATTCACCATCAATTGCCTCCAGAAAGTACACAGGGATCTGAGATGGTGGATTCCAGTAGGGACGAATTAATACTCTGTGAGGAGGGGGATGTACACAGTCAAAGGGGTGAGGAATCGTAGGATGATGATAAGGTGGACATCTTGAGCCAGTTTGAGCAAGGAGAGATTGATTGCTTCTTTTTTTGGTTGGGGCCGAAACCAACCAGTCATTTCAGCCACAGTCATGTGGCAGGCCCTGTGGCTGAAATGATGGGTTTGTTAAAGTGTGCATGTCCTGTTTATACAACATAAGGGTGGGTGGGAGGGCCCAAGGACAATTCCATCTTGCACCTCTTTTTTTATTTTATTTATCTTTGCATCATGTGATGTTTGGGGTAGAGATGTGCACCGGAAATTTTTCGGGTTTTGTGTTTTGGTCTTGGGTTCGGTTCCGTGGCTGTGTTTTGGGTTCGAACGCGTTTTGGCAAAACCTCACCGAATTTTTTTTGTCGGATTCGGGTGTGTTTTGGATTCGGGTGTTTTTTTCAAAAAACCCTAAAAAACAGCTTAAATCATAGAATTTGGGGGTCATTTTGATCCCAAAGTATTATTAACCTCAATAACCATAATTTCCACTCATTTTCAGTCTATTCTGAACACCTCACACCTCACAATATTATTTTTAGTCCTAAAATTTGCACCGAGGTCGCAGGATGACTAAGCTCAGCGACCCAAGTGGCCGACACAAACACCTGGCCCATCTAGGAGTGGCACTGCAGTGTCACGCAGGATGGCCCTTCCAAAAAACACTCCCCAAACAGCACATGACGCAAAGAAAAAAAGAGGCGCAATGAGGTAGCTGTGTGACTAAGCTCAGCGACCCAAGTGGCCGACACAAACACCTGGCCCATCTAGGAGTGGCACTGCAGTGTCACGCAGGATGGCACTTCCAAAAAACACTCCCCAAACAGCACATGACGCAAAGAAAAAAAGAGGCGCAATGAGGTAGCTGTGTGAGTAAGCTAAGCGACCCTAGTGGCCGACACAAACACCTGGCCCATCTAGGAGTGGCACTGCAGTGTCAGGCCGGATGGCCCTTCCAAAAAATACTCCCAAAACAGCACATGATGCAAAGAAGAAAAAAAAGAGGCGCAATGAGGTAGCTGTGTGACTAAGATAAGTGACCCTAGTGGCCGACACAAAGAACTGGCCCATCTAGGAGTGGCACTGCAGTGTCACGCAGGATGGCCCTTCCAAAAAACACTCCCCAAACAGCACATGACGCAAATAAAAATGAAAGAAAAAAGAGGTGCAAGATGGAATTGTCCTTGGGCCCTCCCACCCACCCTTATGTTGTATAAACAGGAAATGCACACTTTAACCAACCCATCATTTCAGTGACAGGGTCTGCCACACGACTGTGACTGAAATGACGGGTTGGTTTGGACCCCCACCAAAAAAGAAGCAATTAATCTCTCCTTGCACAAACTGGCTCTACAGAGGCAAGATGTCCACCTCATCATCATCCTCCAATTCATCACCGTGTACATCCCCCTCCTCACAGATTATCAATTCGTCCCCACTGGAATCCACCATCACAGCTCCCTGTGTACTTTGTGGAGGCAATTGCTGCTGGTGAATGTCTCCATGGAGGAATTGATTATAATTCATTTTAATGAACATCATCTTCTCCACATTTTCTGGATGTAACCTCGTACGCCGATTGCTGACAAGGTGAGCGGCGGCACTAAACACTCTTTCGGAGTACACACTTGTGGGAGGGCAACTTAGGTAGAATAAAGCCAGTTTGTGCAAGGGCCTCCAAATTGCCTCTTTTTCCTGCCAGTATACGTACGGACTGTCTGACGTGCCTACTTGGATGCGGTCACTCATATAATCCTCCACCATTCTTTCAATGGTGAGAGAATCATATGCAGTGACAGTAGATGACATGTCCGTAATCGTTGTCAGGTCCTTCAGTCCGGACCAGATGTCAGCATCAGCAGTCGCTCCAGACTGCCCTGCATCACCGCCAGCGGGTGGGCTCGGAATTCTGAGCCTTTTCCTCGCACCCCCAGTTGCGGGAGAATGTGAAGGAGGAGATGTTGACAGGTCGCGTTCCGCTTGACTTGACAATTTTCTCACCAGCAGTTCTTTGAACCCCTGCAGACTTGTGTCTGCCGGAAAGAGAGATACAACATAGGTTTTAAATCTAGGATCGAGCACGGTGGCCAAAATGTAGTGCTCTGATTTCAACAGATTGACCACCCGTGAATCCTTGTTAAGCGAATTAAGGGCTCCATCCACAAGTCCCACATGCCTAGCGGAATCGCTCAGTGTTAGCTCCTCCTTCAATGTCTCCAGCTTCTTCTGCAAAAGCCTGATGAGGGGAATGACCTGACTCAGGCTGGCAGTGTCTGAACTGACTTCACGTGTGGCAAGTTCAAAAGGTTGCAGAACCTTGCACAACGTTGAAATCATTCTCCACTGCGCTTGAGACAGGTGCATTCCACCTCCTATATCGTGCTCAGTTGTATAGGCTTGAATGGCCTTTTGCTGCTCCTCCAACCTCTGAAGCATATAGAGGGTTGAATTCCACCTCGTTACCACTTCTTGCTTCAGATGATGGCAGGGCAGGTTCAGGCGTTTTTGGTGTTGCTCCAGTCTTCTGTACGTGGTGCCTGTACGCCGAAAGTGTCCCGCAATTCTTCGGGCCACCGACAGCATCTCTTGCACGCCCCTCTCGTTTTTTAAATAATTCTGCACCACCAAATTCAAGGTATGTGCAAAACATGGGACGTGCTGGAATTTGCCCATATTTAATGCACACACAATATTGCTGGCGTTGTCCGATGCCACAAATCCGCAGGAGAGTCCAATTGGGGTAAGCCATTCTGCGATGATCTTCCTCAGTTGCCGTAAGAGGTTTTCAGCTGTGTGCGTATTCTGGAAAGCGGTGATACAAAGCGTAGCCTGCCTAGGAAAGAGTTGGCGTTTGCGAGATGCTGCTACTGGTTTCGCCGCTGCTGTTCTTGCGGCGGGAGTCAATACATCTACCCAGTGGGCTGTCACAGTCATATAGTCCTGAGTCTGCCCTGCTCCACTTGTCCACATGTCCGTGGTTAAGTGGACATTGGGTACAACTGCATTTTTTAGGACACTGGTGAGTCTTTTTCTGAGGTCTGTGTACATTTTCGGTATCGCCTGCCTAGAGAAATGGAACCTAGATGGTATTTGGTACCGGTGAAACAGTACCTCAAACAAGTCTATAGTTGGCTCTGCAGTAATGATGGATACCGGAACCACGTTTCTCACCGCCCAGGATGCCAAGGCCTCAGTTATCCGCTTTGCAGCAGGATGACTGCTGTGATATTTCATCTTCCTCGCAAAGGACTGTTGGACAGTCAATTGCTTGGTGGAAGTAGTAAAAGTGGTCTTACGACTTCCCCTCTAGGATGACCATCGACTCCCAGCAGCAACAACAGCAGCGCCAGCAGCAGTAGGCGTTACACGCAAGGATGCATCGGAGGAATCCCAGGCAGGAGAGGACTCGTCAGAATTGCCAGTGACATGGCCTGCAGGACTATTGGCATTCCTGGGGAAGGAGGAAATTGACACTGAGGGAGTTGGTGGGGTGGTTTGCGTGAGCTTGGTTACAAGAGGAAGGGATTTACTGGTCAGTGGACTGCTTCCGCTGTCGCCCAAAGTTTTTGAACTTGTCACTGACTTATGATGAATGCGCTGCAGGTGACGTATAAGGGAGGATGTTCCGAGGTGGTTAACGTCCTTACCCCTACTTATTACAGCTTGACAAAGGCAACACACGGCTTGACACCTGTTGTCCGCATTTCTGTTGAAATACTTCCACACCGAAGAGCTGATTTTTTTGGTATTTTCACCAGGCATGTCAATGGCCATATTCCTCCCACGGACAACAGGTGTGTCCCCGGGTGCCTGACTTAAACAAACCACCTCGCCATCAGAATCCTCCTTGTCAATTTCCTCCCCAACGCCAGCAACACCCATATCCTCCTCATCCTGGTGTACTTCAACACTGACATCTTCAATCTGACTATCAGGAACTGGACTGCGGGTGCTCCTTCCAGCACTTGCAGGGGGCGTGCAAATGGTGGAAGGCGCATGCTCTTCACGTCCAGTGTTGGGAAGGTCAGGCATCGCAACCGACACAATTGGACTCTCCTTGTGGATTTGTGATTTCGAAGAACGCACAGTTCTTTGCTGTGCTTTTGCCAGCTTAAGTCTTTTCATTTTTCTAGCGAGAGGCTGAGTGCTTCCATCCTCATGTGAAGCTGAACCACTAGCCATGAACATAGGCCAGGGCCTCAGCCGTTCCTTGCCACTCCGTGTGGTAAATGGCATATTGGCAAGTTTACACTTCTCCTCCGACGATTTTATTTTAGATTTTTGAGTCCTGCCTGAAAAAAAACGATACACAGTCACATACCATATCTGTGCTCAGCCTCAGTGTGCTGCATGATAATATCATCTATATGTATATCTGACTGTGCTGAGTGCTCACTGCTCACACAGCTGAATTGTGGGGGAGACTGGGGTGCAGTTATAGCAGGAGTACAGTGCACACTTTTGCTGACAGTGTGACTGACCAGTGACCACCAGTATATTGTCTGCCTGAAAAAGTTAAACACTCCTGTGGTGTTTTTTTTTTTATTCTATAAACGCATTCTGCTGACAGTGTCCAGCAGGTCCGTCATTCATTATATTATATAAATATTTACCTGCAGTAGTGTTATATTTTTTTTGTTCATCTCTATCATCTTTATCATCTCTATATTAGCAGACGCAGTACGGTAGTCCACGGCTGTAGCTACCTCTGTGTCGTCAGTGCTCGTCCATAATTGTATATCTACCTGTGGTGGGGTTTTATTTTCTATCTTCTTCATACTAGTAGTGTAGGAGTCTGCTGACAGTGTCCAGCAGGTCCGTCATTATATTATATATACCTGCAGTAGTGATATATATATATTTTTTAAATCATTATCATCTCTATACTAGCAGACGCAGTACGGTAGTCCACGGCTGTAGCTACCTCTGTGTCGTCAGTGCTCGTCCATAATTGTATACCTACCTGTGGTGGGGTTTTTTTTTCTATCTTCTTCATACTAGTAGTTTAGGAGTCTGCTGACAGTGTCCAGCAGGTCCGTCAGTGACTAAAATCCCTGTGCATGTAAAATGTCTACAGAGACTTTTAGCGCTTATTACACTGCCAATTTGTTTTAATTGAGCACCAATACACTCTGCCCTCCCCTTTTTTTCACCCTGATACTTGTTTCAGAAGTGGAGGAGGACCAGTGTTTCTTTCCCTGCAGCTTGCCTTGGAGAAAATGGCACTGAGCAGTGTGCTGGCTGACTGAGGAGGAAGCCCCACCCCCGTAATGGCGCATTTCTCCTCAGAATTTCCAAACTAAACCTGGAGAAAATCCGTGGAAGATGTGATTTTTAGTGGTTCTGTTTTTTCATCCACAGGGGATCCCTCTGGGTCACATTAAAGGTCATTTGCACAAATAGTACATACTGATACCGACACGGACTCTGATTCCTATGTCGACACTAGTGATTCCAGGGAAATAGATCCAAAATTGGCAAAAAACATTCAATACATGATTGTGGCTATAAATGAGGTATTAGAAGTTACGGAGCCCACTCCTTTACCTCAGGAGAAGGCTTACTTTTGTAAAGAAAAGAAAATTAAGGTAACTTTTCCTCCATCTCATGAACTGAACAGTTTATTTGAGGGAATCTGGGCAAACCCTGAAAAGAAATTTCAGATTCCTAAAAGAATTCAGGTAGCGTACCCTTTCCCTGTAGAGGACAGGAAAAGGTGGGAGTCACCCCTGGTTTTAGACAGTGTCCTGTCACGGTTAACTAAAAAGGTGATTCTCCCTGCGCCTGGAACGGCTTCACTAAAAGAGCCGGCTGACCGCAAGTTAGAGAATACGTTGAAATCTATTTCTGTGGCCAATGGGACATTACTAAGACCTACCTGTGCGTGGGTGAGTAATGCTATTGAAAAGTGGTCAGAAAACTTGTAATCAGAAATTGACACAATAGATAGAGAAGAGATACTCATAACTTTAGGTCATATCAAAGATGCTGCTGCGTATATGCTAGAAGCCATGAAGGATATTGGTCTTTTGGGATCAAAAGCCGCTACAATGGCAATCTCAGCACGGAGGGCGTTGTGGATTCGCCAATGGAATGCTGACGCAGATTCCAAAAGGAAAATGGAGGCTCTCCCGTACAAAGGTGAGGCCTTGTTAGGAGATGGACTGGATGTTTTAGTTTCTGCGGCTACCGCAGGAAAGTCGACATTCTTGCCTTATGCTCCTGCACCGGCGAAAAAGACACATCACTCTCAGATGCAGTCCTTTCGGCCCAATAGATACAAAAAGAGTAAAGGTTCCCCTTTCTTTGCGGGTAGAGGAAGGGGAAAAGGAAAAAAGCCCACAGTGTCTCCGGGATCACAGGAGCAGAAATCAACCTCTGCTTCTGCCAAACCTGCAACATGACGCTGGGGCTCCCTTGCGGGAGTCCGCTCATGTGGGGGCACGTCTGAAACTTTTCAGTCACTTCTGGGTTCAATCTGGCATAGACCCGTGGGTCGTACAAATAGTGTCCCAAGGGTACAAACTGGAGTTTCAAGACGTTCCCCCATGCCGCTTTTTCAAATCGGCCTTACCATCGTCTGTCCCAGACAGGGAAGTGGTAGCAGCAGCAATACAAAAATTGTGTCAGGATCAAGTCATTGTCCTGGTTCCCTTGTTATAACAAGGAGAAGGGTTTTATTCAAGCCTACTTGTAGTTCCGAAGCCGGATGGCTCGATCAGACCAATTCTAAATCTGAAAAATCTGATTATCTACAAAGGTTCAAGTTCAAGATGGAATCTCTGAGGGCAGTAATTTCCAGTCTGGAGGAGGGGGAATTCATGGTGTCAGTGGACATAAAAGATGCATACTTACATGTTCCCATTTATCCTCCACATCAAGCTTATCTGAGATTTGCAGTACAGGATTGCCATTATCATTTTAAGACATTGCCGTTCGGACTCTCCACGGCACCAAGGGTATTCACCAAGGTGATGGCGGAGATGATGGTCCTCCTTCGACAGCAAGGAGTCAATATAATTCCTTACCTGGACGATCTCCTGATAAAAGCGAGGTCCAGGGAAAAGTTGGTGCAGAACATTGCACTCTCCCTGACAATACTCCAACATCACGGTTGGATCATATATTTTCCAAAGTCACAATTGGAACCGACGACAAGATTGTCCTTTCTTGGGATGATACTGGACACAGAACTACAAAGGGTATTTCTTCATGTAGAGAAGGCTCTGGAAATCCAGAGAATGGTCAAACAAATTCTGAAACCAACAAGAGTGTCGATTCATCAATGTATTCGGTTGTTGGGAAACATGGTAGCGGCCTACGAGGCCATATCGTTTGGCCAATTCCATGCCAGAGTATTCCAGTGGGACCTATTGGACAAGTGGTCCAGATCCCATCTACACATGCATCAGAGGATAATCCTGTCATCCAAAGCCAGAATTTCGCTCCTGTGGTGGCTTCACAGTTCTCACCTCCTAGAGGGACGCAGGTTCGGGATTCAAGACTGGATCCTGGTGACCACGGATGCAAGTCTCCGAGGCTGGGGATCAGTCACACAGGGGGTGAGCTTCCAAGGAAGATGGTCAAGTCAAGAAACTTGTCTTCACATTAACGTTCTTGAGTTGAGAGACATTTACAACGGCCTTCTACAAGCGGTACATCTTCTTCAAGATCAACCCGTACAGATCCAGTGGGACAATATAACAGCAGTCGCATACATAAACCATCAGGGCGGAACGAAAAGCAGAGCAGCAATGGCAGAAGTGACAAAGATCCTCCGCTGGGCAGAAAGACATGCAAAAGCTCTGTCTGCAATTTTCATTCCGGGAGTGGACAACTGGGAAGCAGACTTCCTCAGCAGACATGATCTCCATCCAGGAGAATGGGGCCTCCACCAAGAAGTCTTCATAGAGGTGACAGGTCTTTGGGGAGTTCCTCAAGTAGACATGATGGCATGTTGTCTCAACAAGAAGCTTCAGAGATATTGTTCCAGGTCAAGAGACCCTCAAGCAATAGCAGTGGATTCACTAGGACCCAGTGGGTGTTCCGGTCGGTATATGTCTTCCCTTCACTTCCACTGATACCAAAAGTTCTCAAAATCATAAGGAGAACAGAAGTTTGAGCGATCCTCATTGCCCCAGACTGGCCAAGGCGGTCTTGGTATCCAGATCTTCAAGAGTTGATAATAGAAGATCCTCTGCCTCTTCCGCTTCGTGAGGACCTGCTACAGCAGGGGCCGTGCGTGTATCAAGACTTACCACGGCTACGTTTAAATGCATGGCTGTTTAGCGCCGGATCCTAGCCCGAAAGGGTATTCCCAAAGAAGTCATTCCCACTCTCCATTTTCTCCAGGCGGGTGTGGATGCGGACCTACGATTGGGTTCAATCAAGGTCCAGATTTTGGCTTTGTCCATTTTCTTTCAGAAACAATTGGCCTCCCTTCCAGAAGTTCAGACATTCGTGAAAGGGGTGCTACACATCCAACCTCCATTTGTGCCTCCTGTGGCACCATGGGATCTTAACGTGGTGTTGCGATTCCTTCAATCGGATTGGTTTGAACCTCTCCAGGAGATAGAGTTGAAATTTCTCACTTGGAAAGTGGTCATGCTGTTGGCTTTGGCATCCGCAAGAAGGGTGTCTGAGTTAGGGGCCTTGTCTCACAAGAGCCCTTACTTGGTTCTCCATGAAGATAGGTTGAGTTACGAACTTGTCAACAATTTCTTCCAAAGGTGGTTTCTTCTTTCCATATAAACCAACCTATTGTGGTGCCAGTGGCTACTGACACATTCGCTGCTTCAAAGTCTCTGGATGTGGTCAGGGCTTTGAGAATCTATGTCGCAAGAATGGCTCGGATAAGGAAAACAGAGGCGCTGTTTGTCCTGTATGCTCCCAACAAGATTGGGTGTCCTGCTTCTAAGCAGACCATTGCGTGCTGGATCACAGGTACGATTCAGCACGCTCATTCTATGGCAGGATTGCCGATACCGAATTCGGTGACTGCCCATTCTACTAGAAAGGTGGGCTCATCCTGGGCGGCTGCCCGGGGGGTCTCGGCATTACAAATTTGCTGAGCAGCTACTTGGTCAGGGGCAAACACGTTTGCTAAGTTTTACAAGTTTGACACCTTGGCTGATGAGGACCTACAGTTTGGTCAATCGGTGCTGCAGGGTCATCCGCACTCTCCCGCCCGTACTGGAGCTTTGGTATAACCCCATGGTACTGAAGTGGACCCCAGCATCCTGTAGGACGTACAAGAAAACAGGATTTTAATACCTTCTGGTAAATCCTTTTCTCCTAGTCTGTAGAGGATGCTGGGCACCCAGTCCAGTGCGTACTTTACTTGCAGTTGTTGATTTGTTATATTTGGTTTCAGCACAGTTGCTGTAATGTTCATGCCCGTTGGCATGTATTTTGTTGAATGCCATGTATGTGGCATGGTTGAAGTGTGAGCTGGTATGAATCTCACCTTAACTAAAAAAGTACATTCTTTCCTCAAAATGTCTGTCTCCCTGGGCACAGTTCCTATACAGAGGTCTAGAGGAGGAGCATAGAGGGAAGAGCCAGTTCACACTCTGAAAAAGTCTTAAAGTGCCCATGGCTCCTGCGGAACCGTCTATACCCCATGGTACTGAAGTGGACCCCAGCATCCTCTACAGACTAGGAGAAAAGGATTTACCGGTAGGTATTAAAATCCTGTTATATATGTGTGTATGTGGTGTGTGTATCTGTGTGTGTATGTGTGACTGCGGCATGTGTGTAAGCTGCACTGCTACAGGGAGCGTTACGTGTGTAAGCGTCACTGGTACAGGGGACGTTACTTGTTTAATCATCACTGGTACAGGGGGCGTTACATGTTTAATCATCACTAGTACAGGGGGTGTTATGTATGTAAGCGGCACTGGTACAGGGAGCGTTACATGTGTAAGCGGCACTGATACAGGAGGCGTTACGTGTGTAAGCAGCACTGATACAGGGAGAGTTACGTGTTTAATCGTCACTGGTACAGTGGGTGTTATGTGTGTAAGTGGCACTGGTACAGGGGGCGTTAAGTGTGTAAGCAGTACTAGTACAGGGAGCGTTACATGTTTAATCGTCACTGGTACAGGGGGTTTTACGTGTGTAAGCGGCACTGGTACAGGGGGTGTTAAGTGTTTAATCATCACTGGTACAGGGGGTGGGGTGTTATGCGTGTAAGCGGCACTGGAACGGGGGTGTTACGTGTTTAATCGTCAACGGTACAAGGAGCATTACATGTGTAAGAAGCATTGGTACAGAGGTCGTTACGTGTGTAAGCGGCACTGGTACAAGGGGCGTTACGTGTGTAAGCAACACTGGTACAGGGGGCATTATGTGTGTAATTGTCTCTGGTACAGGGTGTGTTATGTGTGTAAGCGTCACTACTACAGGGGGTATTATGTGCGCTCTACCTTTGTAAAGTATGGGAGGGTGCAAATTTATAGTTTGCAGGGGGGTGCCAAACACCCTAGCACCGGCCCTGTACATACCCTCCAGCTGTACCTTTTTGGCAGGTACAGTACCTTTTTTTATAGTCTATACCTGCCAAAACGGGCTTTGTACCGATTTTTGACTCACCAAATTAACATTGAAAGTATAGGAAAGGGGGGGTGACCATGCCCCCTTTACCAGTGGCCACACCCCCTTTCCTAAATTGTAACGGTTTTCATGTGTAATATGTTGGAGGGTATGCATGTATGGCAGGAGTCAGAATGACGTTGCAGAGGGAAACACTGAGCAGCGCTGAGAAGAAAACGGTGGTACGGACAAGGCACAGATAGGGAAAGACAGATGATGCAGATAAGTGAATACAGACTAGCACAGGTTGGAGAACACAGCAGTAGGGATTGGGGAAGACAGAGCAGCATGGAGGCTTATATGGGAAGTAAGTATAGCTGCATATAGTGTAGATGGGGTATTATACACTGCTCAAAAAAATTAAGGGAACACTAAAATAACACATCCTAGATCTGAATGAATGAAATATTCTTATTAAATACTTTGTTCTTTACATAGTTGAATGTGCTGACAACAAAATCACACAAAAATTATCAATGGAAACTAAATTTATTAACCCATGGAGGTCTGGATTTGGAGTCACACTCAAAATTAAAGCGGAAAAACACACTACAGGCTGATCCAACTTTGATGTAATGTCTTTAAAACAAGTCAAAATGAGGCTCAGTAGTGTGTGTGGCCTCCACGTGCCTGTATATTTCATTCATTCAGATCTAGGATGTGTTATTTTAGTGTTCCCTTTATTTTTTTGAGCAGTGTAGTTTTAGCAATTAACCAAGATGTTTGAGGGAGCTAAATGTGTATACTATATGAGATGGATGTATAGGGGCCCTCATTCTGAGTTGATCACTCACTAACTACTTTTTGCAGCCATGCAAATGCATAGTCGCCGCCCACGTGGGAATGTGTTTTCGCTTTGCAAGTGTGCGATCACATGTGCAGCCGAGCGGTCCGAAAAATGTTTTTGCAGTTTCTGAGCAGGACTGAACTTACTCAGCCCTTGCGATCACTTCAGCCTGTCCGGTCTCAGAATTGACGTCAGACACCCACCCTGCAAACGCCTGGACACGCCTGCATTTGCCCAACCACTCCCAGAAAATGGTCAGTTGACACCAATAAACGCCCTCTTCCTGTCAATTTCCTTGCGATCAGCTGTGCAAATGGATTCGTCACTAGAAGCAGTGCATAGCAACGATGCTCTTTGTACCCGTACGACGCATGTGCGCATTGCGGCACATACGCATGCGTGGTTTTGCCATTTTTTTAGCTGATCGCTGCGCTTCAAAAATCGGCAGCGAGCGATCAACTCGGAATGACCCCCAGAGTGAGAAAGATGTTGGAACAAGGTGGAATTGTTGTGGTGACCGAATGGGAAGGTTGTGGGCACTTGGGGCAAAATTCAGACCTGATCGCTAGAGTGCATTTTTTGCATCCCTGCGATCAGGTAGTCGCCGCCTACATGGGGAGGGGGAATTCACTGTGCAGGTGTGCGATCGCATGTGCAGAGAACTGCATAAACAAAAGTTTGTTCAGTCTTGTCACAGGCCAGGACTTACTCAGCCGCTGCGATGATTAGGGCCAGAGCTGACGTCTGAAACCCTCCCTTCAAACGGCTGGATCCTCCTGCGTTTTTACGGACACTCCTCTAAAACGTTCAGTTGTCATACACAAACAGCCTCTTCTTGTCAGCCACCTTGCGATCGCTTTTTCCACACCATCCCGGCACTCCCCGGTGCTGCTGACCGATGCCCCTGCGCATACGCATGCGCAGTTCCGACCGATCGCCCGCTGTGCAAAAATGCACAGCAGCAATCGGGTCTGAATTAGGCCCTGACTGGGATGGGTGCACCACATAACTGCTCAGACCTTCAGTTGCATAGTGTATTCCAATGAGCACACAAATCTGTGACTTAGCAGCTCCACTATTGTGTGAGTGGCAGCAATCTCACTCTGTGAAAGTGCTGAATCTGCACTTACTCACAGGCTGTGATGGCATCCCATATCTGTATTGCGCAAGGAACACGTCCATTAAGGCGTCAGCAGTAATGATCAGAATTTCATTGCTTTTTGGAGTTTGAGTGTTAGAGTTACAACAGGTTTTCTGAAATGCATGTGTAAGAAGACTTAATGGGACATGTGACTTTACATGGGATACCCTCAGACACTCCTATTTTAAAAAGTGTGCTCTGTGCTGCCACAGCATGCTACCCCCTTTCCTGTCCTGGTCGGATCTTCACTGATGCATTATTGGGAGGAGGCGGGGATGTACCAGCTGGCTCAGCATGGCCATGCCTCCTTCCAGTAATGCATCAGTGAAGAGCCAGCTAAGACAGGACAGGGGATAGCACGTTGCGGCATCACAGGGCACACTTTTTAAAGTAGGAGTCTCTGCGGGGATCCCATGGTAAGCATTCCCCCTGCCCAGCGCCTGCACTTCTGACATGTCTGGGTGGGGTGCATGCAGCCCATGGCCACCTACCCAAATACATACAAATAGAGAATTCAGCACTCACCATAGCAAGCTCACTTGTCCTCACAACATCAATAAATAAATGATGGGGGTTTAGTTAGTGAATTGGCCAATGCACGGAAGCCTGCATACCGCTCCACGGTACCCCACCTACATGCAGGTCCTACACTATCACAAAGCCTTAAGAATTAAAACCTGGCAACTGTATCACATAATATAACTGCAAATATGCCCACTAAGTTTAATGTATGCCTGCCACATATCTAGTGGCTTTTAAAGGCATACTAGTCACCTGACACAGCCGGTAAATTACTAAGGAGCAGCTGACACAGGTTTAGAACAATTGAGATTACACAAGGGTGCATGAAAAGGCCTGTGACCATGGTTAATAAGAGTTAACCAAAGATTAACCCCATAATATACAAACAAATATTGAAAACCACAGCACTCGCCACCCTAGAAGCGGGGTGCAGTTTCTGCACTCACCACTCATAGGGTGGGGTGCATGCAGCCCATGGCCACCTACCCAAATACATACAAATAGAGAATTCAGCACTCACCATAGCAAGCTCACTTGTCCTCACAACATCAATAAATAAATGATGGGGGACAAGTGAGCCTGCTATGGTGAGTGCTGAATTCTCTATTTGTATGTATATATATATATATATATATATATAATACATTAGTTCCAAACTGGCGGCTCTTACAGACCACAAAAGAATCATAGATATCTGCTTTGCTTCTACAAATGTATTATATCTGTACTGTTACATTGTATTATACAGTACAATGTATTTTAACTGTATTTCTGACGACTGTTGAATAAACAGAACCATAGAAGCTAAGCAGATATCTGTGATTCTTTTGTGGTCTGTGAGTGTCACCAGTTTGGAACCTGTGCAGCAATTTTATAATGGAGTGCACCCGGAAATAGATATCATTGAAAGAATTGGAGTGCCGAGCGGCATAGAATTTATTTTTTTTACACACACATACATACATACATACATACATACATACAGTATCTACAGCATACTTGCATTAATGCACATAACATACATAACATACATACACACGCAGATATACATAGCATACATACACACACACACACACACACACACACACAACATACTTACAAACACCCACAAGGCATACACACACACACATAGCATACATGCACATAACATACTTATACACGCAACATACATACATACATACTGTCAAAGTCGAAAAATATCGTGATTCACAATGCCTTGTACTAACCCCAATGCACATGCCCGCTGCTCGTGCACCCAGTCTGCCGTGCGTGCACATGTCTGCAAATTGCGTAAACTCGCTCTGGCGTTTACGCGCGTGATATGCATATTTACGGTAGAGTTTGTGAGCTTGTAGCGGGCGACTCGTTTATATCATATTTAACCTAAATAGTGTGTTTTATAGATAGTATTTCCCTTAACAATGTCAGCAAGTATGTTTAGTGTAAATGGTTCGTGGACATGGGGATTCCTCTTTGTATGATATGAAGGGTCAGACAAAGGTTGAACAGTGGTGTTTAGTATCCAGCTGTAGAGTATTTTATTAGTAACATATCGGTGTTGGTTAGGAAGAGATTGATCGCTCCTGCGTATAGTTATGGATAAAAGTAGTTTATAGACATTTACTATATTTGCAGTTCATTATCCATGCGGCGGGTATCCTGAGGATACCTCCCACCTGAGCAGTTGGAAATAGACACAGCCCACCTGTTCGAATCCACCTATGACCTTTTGTTATAATGCAGAGACACATTCCTGTGTCCAATGAACAATGAGATTGTAGGGACCATTGTATTGTACTGTATGCTGTGTATATAAAGGCCACCATTGCGGGACCAGCACTCACTCTCTCTACAAGATTTTCACGGTGAAGGCTGAGGGCTGGTTTCCAGAACGCGCTAGTGAATCATTCCCACGTGTGTAAGTTTCTCTGTAGCCATTTTGTTATTCTTTGTGTACGCCATTCGTTCTCATTTTGTTATCCTTTAAGTGTTTGCCATTTATTCTCTTTGTGTTTGTTCTGTTTGCGATCGATCGCTATTGTTCACATTTATTTCTTGTTATACTGTTTAGATATTGATGTTAGGTCTGTAGTGTATAAGCTGTAACTGTTTTTCCCCTTTTTATACTAAAACTCTTCTACGAAGGTGTTGGAACCTTACCAGGTCTTGTGTGTTTCACCAGTTATTATAAAGTGTCTCTCTTAGCGTATTAACCGCTCATACCGTATTCACATCGTTAAAGGTTTAAGCATTACATCATTGTGGTATTACATTGCCAAGGTTTACAGTATAAGCATACCCTTACAGTGTTCATTGAAAAAGGTTTAAAGGTTATCAACTGTGTGTACGCTCGCTGCGTGTATTCCATACACTCAGCGCAGCATGTGTACGCAACGTGCGTACCACGTACGGTTCTTTATACGCAAACAGCGTATAAAGTGCGCAGCACGTGCACGTGGTTTAGCGGCCATTACGGCTCCACGGTATTAGTATATAGCTTATGTTCATAGGTAATATTTGACTTTATCAATTGGGGGCATCGTCTGGGCCTCCTCATATCCGCAGCCAAGCGGTACCAGGCAGACTTTATCCATCAGCAAAGGGCGGGAAGGTAGTATCCCCTGTATCCGTGTTTGTGGTTGGGGATACGGTAGTGCTGATCAGATAAGCGTCTGCTTCGCTTGGTTTGTAGGGATGCTGGTGGGATCCGGAACCGAAAGGTAAGAACGTTAAGCTATTGTCTTTTAAAACTGTTTTAATTTCTATTTGGTGCACATTGCGCATGCAACACACACCTGTATTTTCATTTGTGTACTTTCACATATCTACCTTTCCTGTTTGCCATTTGCATTGATAACGTGCTGAGAAAATTTGTTGCTATTTTAGTTAAAAGTAAAGAGTAATACTTAAGGGAGTAATTGTAAAACACGCACACAGCCTGGCCTAGTTGTAAAGGTTGATACAGAGGAAACTGTGTGTAGTGTTTGGTAAGCGATTATAGTTAAACATCGTTTACATTTATAGAAGCGTGTTATTTGTTTTACTGTGGAGTATCCGGCCTGTGTACACGTGTCTCTCACCGAGTCATGCGTACGCGACGCAAAGGCCTACACACGTGGCGTAAATTACGCAACGTGCGTACAGATACGCCCACTAGATACAAATCACACGAGAGCATTGTTTTAGTAAGGCGATACAGAAGCCACGAGATAATAGCACAATTTCTTTCAGTTTCCTAAAACTAGTTTAAAAAGATCCTTCTCTTGCTGCATCTCCTCTGGGATTAACCTGTGTTACCTGAATGAAAGAAATTTTCTGTACAGAAAAATCAAAGTATATATGAAGTGAAAGAGCGTGCGTATGCAAGTAAAGTTTTCTTTGGGCGAACCTTGAGAAAATTCGGGATCTCGTAGAAAGACACCCGTGAAGTGAACACGTGGTGGCGTGGGAGAAGGCCATCTCACGTTAACAGTGATTTAAGGTAAAAGGAGCAATTAGTGTTACAGCAGACCAGAAGGTCCGCTAAAGTCAGAAATCCGTTAAAAGTACCTATACGAAGCTCTGAAGACCCTGACTTAAGAAAGGTCAGAGGTAGTGAGCGCAACCCAGGGGAGTTGGCGCAGTACCCATATAGGCCTGTTTTGACAATACGCTCCGGCTGAAGGTTTCGCAGCCTAAACAACCGATTCCGCTGGTCGTGCGGCGGATAATAGTTACTTATACGCAGTGCGACTGTACCGCACGTAATTGTGTGCATTAGTTGGTTACCTTGATACCCATTACGCAGTTTGCGTACGCTTTGTGGGATCATAAACGCTATTTGTACATTCTAACGTGATTTGTGTAGGTTTTTTTTAATTTTAAGGGAGGTTCGCTGATCACACAGGAATTCTCCAGCAACTGATACTTACTGGGGAGGGTAGCATGCTCCCACACGCCCCAGTAAATAGAGGTTCAGGTTGCAGGGGCCCTGGGTTGGGTATGCCAGCGCTGAAGCAGTGTGTGGGCATATTGGTCGACGTGGGCGAAAGTGAGTGAAGGCACTCGTTGAACTTTCACCGTCGCCTTACCTCTGGGAACTTGTTTTTTTGTAGGAATTCGCAGAGAAAGCAATACCTGCAAATAATGGGGGCCAGTTGCTCAAGTAAGGGACGATCAACCAAGGTTCAGGTTGACTTAGTACCACGACCAGTTGGGTCGGCCAGGTATAAAATGTGTGAAAAATATGGATCACACGCCGAGGTTTTATGCAATGAGTGGGAACGTATGACTGTGAACGATGGAGAACAGTTCCCCAGGGTAGGCAGTTTTAATCCTGAGGTGTTGCAAAATTTAAGGAGAAGGATAGGTCTCATAAAATCCAGAAAGCAACGGATTAGACATTATAATTGTTTACATTTATGGCAACAGGAAGGTGAGATACAAAGGGAATTACCTTACACAGCTTGTTCCCACATTAGCAGGAAACACATGGCAACTGGAGAAGCAATGGCTACAGAGAATGACATACTGGGATATGATGATAATAATGCACTTAGTAACTGTATTAATAATGATAGTAGTAAATGTAATAAATATAATAATGATAGAAGGAAAACTGATAAATATACAAATTCTAACCCGTGCAAGTTGAACCCCATGTTAAACTTCCCTCAGGATTACAAGCAAGAAAGTGAGCCCAGCACGATGTCGGCACTTTTTCCAACAGCCATCATACGAGACACCCAGGTGGGCACAACCCAATCGGTAAAGGCAGTAGTCAAGCCCCCTTACAGAGGGTCAGGTGAGGTCGTGTCCACAGGTAAATACGGTATTGTATATTATACACAGACAAATGCACCTCATATTGTAGAGTCAACACAAGATGAGGTAGCTGAACTTAATCCTGTCAGGGTGATTGCAGTCCCAAATGGACAGACTGACGCTCTGGGAATCACTCCCGCCAGGAACATTGCAATGCACTGCCCCTGGTCCCGGACAGAATTAAGGACAATTATGTCTGAATTTCCCGATCCCAGGAAAGATCTAGCCACATGCCAAAGGTTCATTAGAGAACTAGGTAACGCCACTGAACCCACTAACAAAGATTGGCGGACAGTGCTGAGGGCATGTTTGCCCCCCAATATCGACTCTGCGAGATTCATTTCTGATTGTAAGTTAGACGAAGAGAGACCTCTCACTGATGCATACAATCAGGAAAATGTTAAGCAGATCAACATGCAATTAGGAGTATACTTCCCAACTGTTGTCAAGTGGAACAAAATCTTCTCCATAAGACAAAAAGAAGGTGAAACTGCTTCTAATTATTTCAATCGAGCACTGCAAGTAATGGCTAGATACACTGGGATCGCGGACATTGAGGAAAATGTACATCATAGAGAAATAGCGGTTTATGTATTAATGGAAGGTTTAACAAAAGTGTTGAAAACGAGGGTACAGACCACTCAACCAAATTGGGAAGGAATCTCGGTGGCTGCATTAAGAAAGTCCGCTGTTGGGCACGATCGGAACATCAGCAAACACATGGAGTCACAGGGGGGTAAGCTGGTGACAATAAGTAAGCTACCTCAGTCTAAGCCCCAGACCCCTGTGGGTAAGTCGAATATGATAAGATGTTATAGTTGCCAGAGGGAAGGTCATTATGCACGGAATTGTAGGTTTAAAAATGCACATAAGGTATATAAATCCCCTAGACAACGACATGACCATAATATCCAAAGAACCAGGGAAGCACAGAGAGAGCGGTTGATGGTGATGAGCATCCAAGCACTAGAGGAGGCTTCAAATCGACCAAAACCCCAGGCCCCTGGCACATGGAGGAAGCCAAGGGTTTGTTATCTTTGTAAAAGGGAAGGGCATTATGCCAACAACTGTAACAGCACACATAAAGTCAGACCCCCTAGACAAGAACACGAGCAAAGCTATGACATACGTAATTATAATCAGGGATCACACATGAAGAATTTTGGGCCGCACCTGTAATTTGCAGCCAGTAAAGTTGATCATTAGCCTTGATAGTAAGCCTGAGGTTACAGTCAATGTAATTGGGAGGTCAGTTCCTTGTAGACACAGGGACGGCCGGGTAAACTTTTGTAATTTATCTTTAAATGTTTCCTTCTCATCTGTAACGTTCACCAGCAGAACTCAAACGTCATATGACTACTTGGTCTTTTCAGAGGTCTACCCAACCCCAGTATATCTTACCAGCATCGTTGTGTTTGGCCAGGCACAAAGGGTGGAGAGTGGAAATACTGGTGGGGGAGACTGCGCAGAGATACCGATGGACATGATGGTGTAAAAAGCCCAATGGTGAACGGAAAGCCGACAATGTTTTTCTTTTCAAATTGTTCTCTCTCTTTTTGTTCTTTCATGTTTTGCGGATGGTATGTCACACAAAAGTTAGACAAATGGTAACACCAGATTTATGCTCCTTACAGAAAGATCGCTGATTTGGAAAGAATATTGTATCACCGGAGTGTTCGTTTTGGGAAGACTGTGAGACAGCACCTTTGAGATGACAACTGAGCAAGAAGAACAACAAGACTAGAGGACAAATTATCGTAACAAGTTTTTCCCCTTCAATTATTTTCTGTACCCCCATTACATCTTTCTCTTTCTCCTCCTGTAAGATGGACTCGCCCCAAGAGACTGCAGTTCGTGTTTTCCTGTTGACCCTGTTGTTGACCAGAGCAGTCTGTTTCGGTGAGAGTACCAGTGAGGTCGAGAAAGGATCTGGAATGGGTTCTGATGATCAGGATGGAGTCATAGAATTCCAAGAGCAACACAATCACCGAGTAAAGGCGAGTATCAGAAAACGATCTGGTAGCCATGACACTAATAGACATTGTGAAGGATTGTTAGCTGAAGAGAACTGTATCTGTAGGAATTGTGACAACATAGCTGAGGACGGGTGCATCCAGAGATGTCAGTCCAGTATTAATATCGAAATGGACCGTCATCCATTGAGTGACTATCACTCATTAGTGGGTAAGGTTTTAAACCAAACGGAATGCTGGGTGTGCTATCAAGTACCTCAAGGTCATAGAAAGTCAGGACTAGTGCCATACTCTTTAACGATAGATGAGGTACTTGAATTAAGGGGTGGGAGACCGGTGGACAAGAAATGTAATATTTCTTTCCCTCCTAGTTTGAAGCTCCACCAATACCATGTAGATAGGTCCCTAATATGTTTTAACATTTCCAATCCCCGAAAGCCGGGAAATTGGGAAGTGACATGGAACAACCGAACCATGACATTCTCACACAGAGCCGATAGAATGCCCATCGACTCAGAGCTTATACGCCAAATAGCCAACAGTGGAAGATATTTCCAATATAGGTACACTCTAGGAAATAGGCCCATGCGAGTTGGAGAAGTATCACCAGGATACTGTGCACATCTCATACAACCTGATACGTGTACTAGACAGATGAGAGAGTTAGGGATAGGATTTTTCACCTGGAAGGTTTGTAATATGGTGATGTCATTTTCTGTCCCATATGTCCTCCCCGATGATGCATATTTCATATGTGGGAGGAAGGCGTATAAGTGGCTTGCCCCAAACTCAGAGGGATTGTGTTACATTGGAAGAGTATTGCCAGAAGTAATGACCATTACCCATGAAAAGATGAAAGATGTTCACCGCAATGCTCAAGCTCCTTACACTCACACCCATTACGAACACATTGTAAAAAGACACCTTATAGATAGGACAGAGCATGCAGCCTCTGATTTGATTCACAAATCCACCGGGATTCAACTCCTACTCACGTTAGATATCACCCGTACCGCCAGAGGAGTTATAAATTATAGGTATATTACCGCGCTAGCGAACCTGATAGACAATATCACCGAGATGTATGATGACACCTTTAGGTATACCGGGAGAATTGCAAGCTTACAAAACGGAACTGGTCCAGCACAGTATGGTTCTAAATTACCTCACAGCAGTGACAGGAGGGTATTGTGTCACACTAGCAACTCAGTATGGTGTGAAATGTTGTACGTATATCACAAACAGCACTGAGGACCCAACAGAGGTCATAGATCAAAAGATGGATGATATCTTGCAATTGAAGTGGGAGTTCCGAAGGAGGCACAACCTTACCCTTGCTTCTGTGGGTAATGAACTAACCGGCTGGGTATCATGGTTGAACCCACGTAATTGGTTCTCAGGTTTAGGAGAATGGGCTCAAAATGTTATCGTTGCTGTAGGGAAGTTCCTCTTATGTATCCTAGGAGTTATCATAATGATTGGTCTGATATTCAGATGTGTTCGGATTTTAATGAATTGCAAGCGTAGTACCAAATTGATGAGTTTGAGGAGCGAGGGCATTGTAACAGCAACTAGTTTAATTTATGACACGTCAATCGAGACTATGTTGTGATAAAATGTGATTCCACGGTCCGTTTCTTTAACCCGTTTCTCCTTTGGTTTTCTCCAAGGTACAAAGACATCCACCTGGAAGAAGAATTTGATGACCCTTTATACAGACCATTGATGAACTGTGTCACAGACACCTAATGAGCTTTTAGAGACTGTAATTTTTTTTATGGACACTTGAAGAGCTTTGCTTGCCACTTACAGCAAAGATACAGTAAAGAGACATAACATCAGACAAGACGTCAACAAGACACCCGAAGACGACCACATACATAATCATACAACTGCATTTATAACGCATGTTTCTTATCTTCATCTCTACTATCTTCAGGTAGTGACACACATAGTCGACAGGTAATATAGGCACATATATTAGCACTCACATATTCTCCCCCTTCATGTATCATCAACTAATGTGCACCCCCATTTGTTGGAACTAAAAGCCGAAAAGAGCTCGGTAGAGTTTGTTAGCCCATTTACAGACCCTTAATATGGGATGAGAAGGATTCAATGTATACTTCGCAATACCTCGAAGCTTGGTTTAGAACACGTACGGCACGATGATACATGACCCCTCAGACATGGATTTCATACACACATGCTTTTGCTATCCCACAAGGTCATACATTTCCCACCTCCTCCTCTCCTCCCTACTCCCAATCATAATGAGGTATTTCATGAGAACATATATATTTTTCTGTTTGAATTGTTTAGAAAGTGGCAGTTATTGGTGACTGCCAAAGGGTGGACTGTCAAAGTCGAAAAATATCATGATTCACAATGCCTTGTACTAACCCCAATACACATGCCCGCTGCTCGTGCACCCAGTCTGCCGTGCGTGCACATGTCCGCAAATTGCGTAAACTCGCTCTGGCGTTTACGCGCGTGATATGCGTATTTACGGTAGAGTTTGTGAGCTTGTAGCGGGCGACTCGTTTATATCATATTTAACCTAAATAGTGTGTTTTATAGATAGTATTTCCCTTAACAATGTCAGCAAGTATGTTTAGTGTAAATGGTTCGTGGACATGGGGATTCCTCTTTGTATGATATGAAGGGTCAGACAAAGGTTGAACGGTGGTGTTTAGTATCCAGCTGTAGAGTATTTTATTAGTAACATATCGGTGTTGGTTAGGAAGAGATTGTTCGCTCCTGCGTATAGTTATGGATAAAAGTAGTTTATAGACATTTACTTTATTTGCGGTTCATTATCCATGCGGTGGGAATCCTGAGGATACCTCCCACCTGAGCAGTTGGAAATAGACACAGCCCACCTGTTCGAATCCACCTATGACCTTTTGTTATAATGCAGAGACACATTCCTGTGTCCAATGAACAATGAGATTGTAGGGACCATTGTATTGTACTGTATGCTGTGTATATAAAGGCCACCATTGCGGGACCAGCATTCACTCTCTCTACAAGGTTTTCACGGTGAAGGCTGAGGGCTGGTTTCCAGAACGCGCTAGCGAATCATTCCCACGTGTGTAAGTTTCTCTGTAGCCATTTTGTTATTCTTTGTGTACGCCATTCGTTCTCATTTTGTTATCCTTTAAGTGTTTGCCATTTATTCTCTTTGTGTTTGTTCTGTTTGCGATCGTTCGCTATTGTTCACATTTATTTCTTGTTATACTGTTTAGATATTGATGTTAGGTCTGTAGTGTATAAGCTGTAACTGTTTTTCCCCTTTTTATACTAAAACTCTTCTACGAAGGTGTTGGAACCTTACCAGGTGTTGTGTGTTTCACCAGTTATTATAAAGGGTCTCTCTTAGCGTATACCGTATTCACATCGTTAAAGGTTTAAGCATTACATCATTGTGGTATTACATTGCCAAGGTTTACAGTATAAGCATACCCTTACAGTGTTCATTGAAAAAGGTTTAAAGGTTATCAACTGTGTGTACGCTCGCTGCGTGTATTCCATACACTCAGCGCAGCGTGTGTACGCAACGTGCGTACCACGTACGGTTCTTTATACGCAAACAGCGTATAAAGTGCGCAGCACGTGCACGTGGTTTAGCGGCCATTACGGCTCCACGGTATTAGTATATAGCTTATGTTCATAGGTAATATTTGACTTTATCAATACATACATACAAACATGCACACACACATACATAGCATACAGTACTTTATACATAGCATACTTATACACACAGCCAGGGCCGGCAACAGAAATCTTGGAGCCCCGTACAGTGATATCTCGGGCCCCTCCTCAGATTATATATATATATATATACATACACACAGTGTGTGTGTATATATATATATACATTGGCGTTTCTATAATGGGTGCAGTGTATGCGGTGCACGCGGGCACCTGAGTCCCGGGGGGGCCCACACAGCGCACACACTGCACCCTTTTCTCCTATACTTACCTTTCAGGAGTCCATTGCTGTGGGCCCCCTCCTCTCCCGTAGCCGTTGCGCCGCTGCTAGCGCACTGACCACTAGAGACCCTGGCACAGTGCCAGAGTCTACAGCGCATGCGCAGGACTCCGGACAAATGGCGCCGCAGCCACTTTTCAGAGTCCTGTGTATGCGCTGTAGACTCTGGCACTGTGCCAGACTCTACAGCGCTCAGAGCGCTAACAGTGGCGTGATGGCTACGGGAGAGGAGGGGGCCCACACACGGAGTCTTCCCACAGGTCCCCTCCTCTCTAGAGATGCCCCTGTATATATATATATATATATATATATATATATATAATATGCGCAACGGAATTTGCTACGCTATATAAGAACATATATATATATATATATATATATATATGTGTATATCTCTCCTTTCTCCCACACACACACCACAGTCTGTGTTTCCCTCTCTCCTTCCTTCCACACACCCACCAGTCTGTGACTACATTCCCAGCTCCCCCACCCCATTCCAAAGCCCTGTATCCCCTCACCAATCCACTCTTACCCCGGGGAGAGACTCACCTGCGCTGCACTCCCCAGTGAACACCGCACAGCAAGTACCATGCAGCCCTCACTACCCACCACAAGAGGCCGAAGCAGGGCACAGGAATCCTGGCCAGTGCAGCTGCTGCCATGTCCCGTAACTGTCTGCAATAGAGCTGGGCCAGGAAGAGCTGGTGCACACTCTCACCACACAGTCACTGGGTGAGAGGCTCCTGTCACTCTGAGGCTGTGGCTACACCGGCTATAGCTTGCTTGAACCAAGGATCAGAGGCTGTTTAGTGCCCAACATTTTTATTGAGAAATACTGAGTGATAAATATTCAAATACATTTCACTATTTTTTATCATCTACACCTGTCTGCGTACACCTTTCTATAGCGCTGTATGTTTTCGATATATTATCTGTTGTTTAGATTGGTTATCCATTTTTTAGCAGCTGCTGAGGGAACCTACTCATATTAAGCGCGTGGCAACCCACATCTCTATTGAGGTTACTTCCAGATTTTACTCCTTGTGTGCTTGTCTGGGCCCGGCTGCATCACAGTCTGCCTTCAAGGGACCACGCTGCGTGAGCAGGGGCGTTTCTACAGAGGAGGGGGCCCGTGTGCACCTCCGGGTGGGCCCCCTCCTCTGAACGGTGCTGTAGACTCCGGCATTGTGCTGGAGTCTACTGCGCTTTCACAGGTCTCCGGAAACATGGTGCCCGCTATGATCCGAAGACCAATTTGGCTACCGCGCATGCGTGGTTGCCATTTTGGCTGCGATTTACGCCACGATTGCTGCGCCCGCCGCTGGACTCCAGTAAGGTAAGTATTTAAATGGGTGCACCCATTATAGAAACGCCAATGTGCGTGAGTGAGTCTGTGCAGGTGTATCCCGGGTCGGGGTGTGCATGAACGGAGGAGCCCGTGAGCCAGCCGTCTGCCTGTCCGCGGAGTGCTGGAGCTGGATGCTCTTAATCTTCCTCACCCTGTCTGCTTGCTTCTGTCTGTCTCTTCCCATACAGAGGAGGAGCCGGGCATGATGGGGACTCGGAGGTAGCGGCGGCGACGGGTGTTGTGTGCTGCAAAATGACTGGGTGCGTGGGAGCAGCCGACCCTTCAGCTGCATTTCTTGCACCTATGATAGTTACGCAACTGGTTGAGATATACTGTACCTTGGGGGTCATTCCGAGTTGTTCGCTCGGTAAAAATCTTCGCATCGCAGCGATTTTCCGCTTAATGCGCATGCGCAATGTCCGCACTGCGACTGCGCCAAGTAAATTTGCTATGCACTTAGGAATTTTACTCACGGCATTTTCATCGTTCTGGCGATCGTAATGTGATTGACAGGAAATGGGTGTTACTGGGCGGAAACAGGCCGTTTTATGGGCGTGTGGGAAAAAACGCTACCGTTTCCGGAAAAAACGCAGGAGTGGCCGGAGAAACGGGGGAGTGTCTGGGCGAACGCTGGGTGTGTTTGTGACGTCAAACCAGGAACGACAAGCAGTGAAATGATCGCAGATGCCGAGTAAGTCTGGAGCTACTCAGAAACTGCTACGAGGTGTGTAATCGCAATATTGCGAATACATCGTTCGCAATTTTAAGATGCTAAGATTCACTCCCAGTAGGCGGCGGCTTAGCATGAGCAAATCTGCTAAAATCCACTTGCGAGCGAACAACTCGGAATGACCCCCCTTGCTCTGTATCACAGCGTTTTTAAAGAGATTTTAGAAAGTTAAGAAGTTCTCCACATATAGCATAAAATTTCCCTGCAGAGGACTATGGGGGTCATTCAAAGTTGATCGTAGCTGTGCTAAATTTAGCACAGCTACGATCAGGCACTCAGACATGCGGGGGGGATGCCCAGCACAGGGCTAGTCAACCCCGCATGCCAGTGCCGACCCCCCCCCCCCCCGCAGAAGTGCAAAAGCATCACACAGCGGCGATGCTTTTGCATTTAGGGAGTAACTCCCGGCCAGCGCAGCTCCTGCGGCTGGCCGGGAGAACCACTTTGCTGCCCGGGTCACAGAGGCTGCGTGTGACATCATGCAGCCACCGCAGCCCGCCCCCCTAAAGGACCGGCCATGCCTGCGTTGGTCGGACCGCGCCCCATAAAAGGTGGCTTAACGCCGCCGCCCAGCCCCCTCCCGCCAAGCGACTGCCTTTGCCTGTCAATCAGGCAGAGGCGCTCGCTAGGCAATGATGGCCTTCAGCTGTCTGCCATGTGCCGGCGTATGCGCAGTACTGACCCGATCGCACAGCTGCGATAAACTGCAGCATGCGATCTGGTCATTAATGACCCCCACAGTCATTAAGGTTAATAGAATTGCTTTATATTGGAAACCTGGAAATGGCCATGATTTAGACATATAGTGAACGTATCCAAAAATCTCCTGATTTTTCAATAAGAATGCAGCACTTTGTAACCCATAGCAATCAATAATCAGTTAACTTTTTTTTCTACTAATAAAAGGGGTCATATCAGCCACTCCTACTCTGCCCCGCCTCGCAACCTCCTCCTGTTCTCAGTCCTCAGAGACAACACCTGCTTTAACCAGTCTCTGCTTCACCCCCTAGTCCAGTTCATGTTGTACCTATCCCCGAAGCGTCTCCTCAATGTAAGATGGCGGAACTATCTCTGGTGCTGCAATCACACAAATATGGGGGGAAAATTGCTCAGCTACACCATGTTCCCCAGCAAACGTGAGTCTGAAGCCAAGCTGTTGTGAGCCTGGCCCAGACCAAGACCTGCCCAAACGGCAGCATAGCAAGTGATTACCACCATGGGCTGAGAAGTTAATTGAATAGGTTGGCCCCTGCGACACCCCACAGGGCATTGCTTTCAAATACAGGGTGACAGAAAGAAGGGACTTGGGCCAGCCTGCCCTGTCCTGATGCTCTGAGACTGAGGGACGGGACCATGCACAGGACAGCGCATGGGCAGGGCCTGACTGGGAGGGGTCATTCCGACCCGACCACTCGCTGCAGTTTATCGCAGCGCAGCGATCGGGTCGAAACTGCACATGCCGGACGGCCGAAGGCCGTTGACCCTAGTGATCACCTCTGCGTAATTGACAGGCAGAGGCGGTCGCTGGGCGGGAGGGGGAGGCACGGCGGCCGCCGTTTTGGGAGCACTGTCCGGCCAAAGCAGGTGTGGCCGGACCGTGCAGGGGGTCGGGCCGCAGCGGCTGCGTGACGTCACACACAGCCGCTGCGACCAGGGGCAGCATCGAGCAACTCCCGACCAGCCGCAGGAGCTGCGCTGGCCGGGAGTTACTCAACAAGTACAAAAGCAT
This sequence comes from Pseudophryne corroboree, assembly GCF_028390025.1. Lineage (NCBI taxonomy): Eukaryota > Metazoa > Chordata > Amphibia > Anura > Myobatrachidae > Pseudophryne > Pseudophryne corroboree. The sequence goes on along the minus strand of NC_086453.1, from coordinate 198,521,770 downwards.
CGCCACTGTGCAATGCTTGTGTATTTGTACAGGGGGGGGGGGGGGGGGCGGACAGACATGTTGGGCGGGCTAGCCCTGTGCTGGGCGTCCCCCCCGCATGTCTGGGAACATGATCGTAGCTGTGCTAAAGTTAGCACAGCTACGATCAACTCTGAATGACCCCCTGTGTGAGAATAATCAGGTTACAGCTACCATGGCAGCCAAGCCACAGCACCTATGCACAACGTAATTACCTAACTTCAGCGGTCATCTATATAACTGATTGTACAATGTTAAACAATAAAAGCAAATATTACTGGCTATGGGTTGCTGCACATTTGCACCTTGCTAGGAAATAACTTCTGCTTTGCTTTTTTTTTTAACATGCAACAATCACAACCATTTTTTAAGAAGAAGTACATATGATGTTCCATTGCTCATGGACGGAGAATCTATCGATGCTTTATTAATAAATAACAACAATTTTCTGTAAATGGTCTCATAGCACAATACCATTTATTAAACATGAAGCTTTTCATCTCATTTCCAAGCCAGTCAGTGTAATTATTATTTCATGTCTGTTTTTGGCAGTCACATTTATCCAGAATGGAGCAAGCTTAATAGCAATAAATGTTTCATATGCTGAAAAATAAAACATAAAATTACTTGTCCATCCCGGTACAGTTCTCTTTGGTTTACCTCTTTAGATCACTTCTTTGCCTGGATTCAGCTGGCATTGCTTTAGTCACGGAAGACATATAAATAGACCAAGCCTCATAAAGCCTGTTTACACTTACAGAAGAAAAGATTGATAACCTATCATCTCCATTGCTAGTGCAATTTATAATTGGGCATGTAGTAATTATTACCAGCTTGTGTATTATAATGGTTTGGAATCTGCTGTATATAACTTCTGTATAAGCATTGTCTTAAGAAATGCAATTACAATAACATTAGTCCTTTGGAAATGTTACAAACAGCTAGATGGTGTTTAGCGAGTCCAAATTTGAGTTGCCAACTCCTGCCATGAATACAGAACACATGATTTATACAGGTTCTGTGGCAGGCTGATCAGGTGAGATTATTAACTGTCTACAACTCACCTTCCCAAATTAGTCAGACCCAGAACCTGTGTACAGTAAGTCATATTTGTACTTATTTAAAAGTATAGGCGTTTCTGTGCAATATGTGCGGTCCACATGGGCCCCTGGGTCTAGGTGGGGCCCACACTGCACACACTGCACCCATGTTGTTTTATACTTACCTCTCCAGAGCCCTGCGATGGGCGCAGCAGCCATGGCCAAAATTGCTCATAAAATGGACGCCACACATGCGCAGTAGGAAATGTATCTCCAGACCATGGCGAGCACCATGTTCCGGAGGCCTGCGCATGCCGAGCCTATGGTGCCGGGGAGGAGGCCCACCCAGAGTCTGCACACCGGCCCCTTCCTCTCTTAAAATGCCATGTCATGTGCTGTAAATCACTATGAAGAAACTCCTTAACTTTTTTCTAAATGTCAGATGACCCACATGGTATAACTGCAGGATTCCTATGTATGGGCACCTCACCTTTACCAGAAGCAGACCTCCAGGACTCAACACCAACACCAAGGAGAACTTTAAATAACTCAAACTTGCCTATACTTTTAAACTGGGTGTCTCCAGGTAAGCTGGCTCTCAGATGCTGTAGGAGCCACTATCATGTGGCCTTACACCATGCTTGCCTACTTTTGAAAAAACATTTTAGGGAGATTGTGAAAGTAACAACTAAATGAAAATGAGGCCCAAACTTAGTAATATCTATTTGTTGAAGAAAAGACACTGATATTTTGCAGGATTTGTTTGTGTGCTATGTTTTACAAGAGGTTCCATATACTGTAAGTGGCCAGAAGAAACCTTATTTAAAATTAGAGATGAGCGGGTTCGGTTTTCCGAGAACCGAACCCCCCCAAACTCCACGTGGTTTACATGGGTCCGAGGCAGACTCGGTTCTTCCCGCCTGACTTGGAAAACCCGAACGAGGCAAAACATCATCATCCCGCTGTAGGATTCTCGCGAGATTCGGATTCCATATAAAGAGCCGCACGTCGCCGCCATTTTCACTCGTGCATTGTAGAGAGAGCGGAGAGGACGTGGCTACGTTCTCTCAGTGGAAAGCTCAATATCAGTGCTCAGTATCAGTGCTTACTTATTGCTGCTCAGCAATACTAGTAGTGTGTCTCTCCTGCTCAGTGTCAGTTCTAGTATCCTCATCAGTGCTCAGTATCACTGCTCATTGTCTTGTGCTGCATTGTGGTGATCAGTATACTACAGTAGAATAGTCCAGTGCTGCTTCTTGCTGCCCAGTGTCAGTTCTAGTATCCTCATCAGTGCTCAGTATCACTTCTCATTGTCTTGTGCTGCATTGTGGTGACCAGTATACTACAGTACAATAGTCCAGTGCTACATCTTGCTGCCCAGTGTCAGTTCTAGTATCCTCATCAATGCTCAGTATCACTGCTCATTGTCTTGTGCTGCATTGTGGTGACCAGTATACTACAGTACAATAGTCCAGTGCTGCATCTTGCTGCCCAGTGTCAGTTCTAGTATCCTCATCAGTGCTCAGTGTCACTGCTCATTATCTTGTGCTGCATTGTGGTGACCAGTATACTACAGTACAATAGTCCAGTGCTGCATCTTGCTGCTTAGTGTCAGTTCTAGTATCCTCATCAGTGCTCAGTATCACTGCTCATTGTCTTGTGCTGCATTGTGGTGACCAGTATACTACAGTACAATAGTCCAGTGCTGCATCTTGCTGCCCAGTGTCAGTTCTAGTATCCTCATCAGTGTCAGTATCACAGCTCATTGTTTTGCTGCTGCATTGTGGTGACCAGTATACTACAGTACAATAGTCCAGTGCTGCATCTTGCTGCCCAGTGTCAGTTCTAGTATCCTCATCAGTGCTCACTATCACTGCTCATTGTCTTGTGCTGCATTGTGGTGACCAGTATACTACAGTGCAATAGTCCAGTGCTGCATTTTGCTGCTCAGTGTCAGTTCTAGTATCCTCATCAGTGCTCAGTATCACTGCTTATTGGTGGTCATTCCGAGTTGTTCGCTCTGTAATTTTCTTCGCATCGCAGCGATTTTCCGCTAATTGCGCATGCGCAACGTTCGCACTGCGACTGCGCCAAGTAAATTTGCTAAGAAGTTTGGTATTTTACTCACGGCATTACGAGGTTTTTTCTTCGTTCTGGTGATCGTAATGTGATTGACAGGAAGTGAGTGTTTCTGGGCGGAAACTGGCCATTTTATGGGAGTGTGTAAAAAAACGCTACCGTTTCTGGGAAAAACGCGGGAGTGGCTGGAGAAATGGAGGAGTGTCTGGGCGAACACTGGGTGTGTTTGTGACGTCAAACCAGGAACGAAACTGACTGAACTGATCGCAGTAGCAGAGTAAGTCTCGAGCTACTCAGAAACTGCAAAGAAATTTCTATTCGCAATTTTGAGAATCTTTCGTTCGCAATTTTGCTAAGCTAAGATTCACTCCCAGTAGGCGGCGGCTTAGGGTGTGCAATGCTGCTAAAAGCAGCTTGCGAGCGAACAACTCGGAATGACCACCATTGTCTTGTGCTGCATTGTGGTGACCAGTATACTACAGTACAATAGTCCAGTGCTGCATCTTGCTGCTTAGTGTCAGTTCTAGTATCCTCATCAGTGCTCAGTATCACTGCTCATTGTCTTGTGCTGCATTGTGGTGACCAGTATACTACAGTACAATAGTCCAGTGCTGTATCTTGCTGCCCAGTGTCAGTTCTAGTATCCTCATCAGTGCTCAGTATCACTGCTTATTGGCCCTCATTCCGAGTTAATCGGTCGCAAGGCGAATTTAGCAGAGTTACACACGCTTAGTCTACGCCTACTGGGAGTGTATCTTAGCATCTTAAAAGTGCGAACGAAGTTTACGCAATATTGCGAACAAAAAAAACTTAGCAGTTTTAGAGTAGCTCCAGACTTACTCTGCCTGTGCGATCAGTTCAGTGCTTGTCGTTCCTGGTTTGACGTCACAAACACTCCCAGCGTTCGCCCAGACACTCCCCCGTTTCTCCGGCCACTCCTGCGTTTTTTCCGGAAACGGTAGCGTTTTCAGCCACACGCCCATAAAACGCCGTGTTTCCGCCCAGTAACACCCATTTCCTGTCAATCACACTACGTTCGCCGGTGCGAACAAAAAGCCGTGAGTAAAAATCCTTTCTTCATAGCAGAATTACTTAGCGCAGTCGCAGTGCGAACATTGCGCATGCGCTCTAAGCTGATTTTCACTGCGATGCGAAAAAAAAGAACGAGCGAACGACTCGGAATGAGGGCCATTGTCTTGTACTACAGTACATTACTAAAAGTCCAGTGTCTTGTGCTGCATCTTGCTGCTGTAGTGTGCTGTGGTAGTGTCCTGTCACTGTGCATAGGTCATCATCATTCCGGTCACAGTGGTATCTGGTGTCTATCTAGTGGTATCTAATGCCAGACATTACTGCCGTCTAATTCCAGATATATTACTGGCATATAATTCCACTCATTAAAAAATGGAGAACAAAAATTTGGATGGTAAAATAGGGAAAGTTCAAGATCCACTTCCACGTAGTGCTGAAGCTGCTGCCACTAGTCATGGCAGAGATGATGAAATGCCATCAACGTCATCTGCCAAGGCCGATGCCCAATGTCATAGTAGAGAGCATGTAAAATCCAAAAAACAAAAGTTCAGTAAAATGACCCAAAAAGTGAAATTAAAATCATCTGAGGAGAAGCGTAAACTTGACAATATGCCATTTACGACACGGAGTGGCAAGGGACGGCTGAGGCCCTGGCCTATGTACATGGCTAGAGGTTCAGCTTCACATGAGGATGGAAGCACTCATTCTCCCGCTAGAAAAATGAAAAGAGTTAAGCTGGCAAAAGCACAGCAAAGAACTGTGCATTCTTCTAAATCACAAATCCCCAAGGAGAGTCCAATTGTGTCGGTTGCAATGCCTGACCTTCCCAACACTGGACAGGAAGAGGTGGCTCCTTCCACCATTTGCACGCCCCCTGCAAGTGCTGGAAGGAGCAACCACAGTCCAGTTCCTGATATTCAAATTGAAGATGTCACTGTTGAAGTACACCAGGATGAGGATATGGGTGTTGCTGGCACTGAGGAGGAAATTGACAAGGAGGATTCTGATGGTGAGGTGGTTTGTTTAAGTCAGGCACCCGGTGAGACACCTGTTGTCCATGGGATGAATAAGGCCATTAACATGCCTGGTCATAATACCCAAAAAAAATTACCTCTTCGGTGTGGAATTATTTCAACAGAAATGCGGACAACAGGTGTTAAGCCGTGTGTTGCCTTTGTCAAGATGTAATAAGTAGAGGTAAGGACATTCCCCACTTAGGAACATCCTCCCTTATACGTCACCTGGAGCGCATTCATCAGAAGTCATTGACAAGTTCAAAAACTTTGGGTGACAGCGGAAGCAGTACACTGACAACTAAATCCCTTCTTCCTCTTGTACCCAAGCTCCTGCAAACCACCCCACCAACTCCCTTAATGTCAATTTCCTCCTTAGACAGAAACGCCAATAGTCCTGCAGGCCATGTCACTGGCAAGTCTGATGAGTCCTCTCCTAACTGGGATTTCTCCAATGGATCCTTAAGTGGAACTCCTACTGCTGCTGTTTCTGCTGTTGTTGCTGCTGGGAGTCGATCGTCATCCCAGAGGGGAAGTCAGAAGACCACTTGTACTACTTCCAGTAAACAATTGACTGTCCAGCAGTCCTTTGCGAAGAAGATGAAATATCACAGCAGTCATCCTGTTGCAAAGCGGATAACTCAGGCCTTGAAAACTATGTTGGTGTTAGATGTGCATCCGGTATCCATCGTTAGTTCACAGGGACTTAGAGAATTGCTTGAGGTAGTGTGTCCCCGGTACCAAATACCATCTAGGTTCCACTTCTCTAGGCAGGCGATACCATGAATTTACACAGAAAAAGAGTCACCAGTGTCCTAAAAAATGCAGTTGTAGCCACTGTCCACTTAACCACGAACATGTGGACAAGTGGAGCAGGGCAGACTAAGGACTATATGACTGTGACAGCCCACTGGGTAGATGGATTGCCTCCCGCAGCAACAACAGCAGCAGCGGCACCAGTAGCAGCATCTCGCAAACACCAACTTGTTCCTAGGCAGGCTATGCTTTGTATCACCGCTTTCCATAAGAGGCACACAGCTGACAACCTCTTACGGAAACAGAGGAGCATCATCGCAGATTGGCTTACCCCAATTGGACTCTCCTGGGGATTTGTGACATTGGACAACGCCACCAATATTGTGTGTGCATTACATCTGGGCAAAATTCCAGCACGTCCCATGTTTTGCACATACAATGAATTTGGTGGTGCAGAACTTTTTAAAAAACGACAGGGGTGTGCAAGAGATTCTGTCGGTGGCCCAAAGAATTGCGGGCCACTTTCGGCATTCAGCCACCTCGTGCCGAAGACTGGAGCACCAGCAAACACTCCTGAACATGCCCTGCCATCAGCTGAAGCAAGAGGTGGTAACGAGGTGGAATACAACCCTCTATATGCTTCAGAGGATGGAGGAGCAGCAAAAGGCCATTCAAGCCTATACATCTGCCTACGATATAGGCAAAGGAGGGGGAATGCACCTGACTCAAGTGCAGTGGAGAATGATTTCAACGTTGTGCAAGGTTCTGCAACCACACGTGAAGCCAGTTCAGACACTTCCAGCCTGAGTTAGGTCATTCTCCTCATCAGGCTTTTGCAGAAGCAGCTTGTGAGATTGAAGGAGGAGCTAGAACGGAGCGATTCCACTAGGCATGTGGGACTTGTGGATGGAGCCCTTCATTCGCTTAATCAGGATTCACGTGTGGTCAATCTGTTGAAATCAGAGCACTACATTTTGGCCACCGTGCTCAATCCTAGGTTTAAAGCCTATGTTGCATCTCTCTTTCCAGCAGACACAAGTCTGCAGATGTTCAAAGACCTGCTGGTGAAACAATTGTCAAGTCAAGCGGAACGTGACCCGCCAACAGCTCCTCCTTCATTTTCTACCACCACTGGAGTTGCCAGGAAAATGATAACATTTCCAAAACTACCCACTGGCGGTGATGCAGGGCAGTCAGGAGCGATAGCTGACATCTGGTCCGGACTGAAGGACCTGCCAACGATTACTGACATGTGGTCTACTGTCACTGCATATGATTCTGTCACCATTGAAAGAATGGTGGAGGATTATATGAGTGACAGCATCACTGTAGGCATGTCAGACAGTCCGTACGTTTACTGGCAGCAAAAAGAGGCAATTTGGAGGCCCTTGCACAAACTGGCTTTATTTTACCTAAGTTGCCCCCCTCCAGTGTGTACTATGAAAGAGTATTTAGTGCAGCCGGTCACCTTGTCAGCGATAGGCGTACGAGGTTACTTCCACAAGATGTGGAGAAGATGATGTTCATCAAAATGAATTATAATCAATTCCTCCGTGGAGACATTTACCAGCAATTGCCTCCAGAAAGTACACAGGGACCTGTGATGGTGTATTCCACTGGGGACGAATTAATAATCTGTGAGGAGGGGGATGTACACAGTGAAAGGGGTGAGGAATTGGACGATGAGGAAGATGTGGACATCTTGCCTCTGTAGAGCCAGTTTGTGCAAGGAGAGATTGATTGCTTCTTTTTTGGTGGGGGCCAAACCAACCAGTCATTTTAGCCATAGTCGTGTGGCAGACCCTGTCACTGAAATGATGGGTTTGATAAAGTGTGCATGTGCTGTTTATACAACATAAGGGTGGGTGGGAGGGCGCAATGACAATTCCATCTTGCACCTCTTTTTTATTTTTTTATTTATCTTTGCATCATGTGCTGTTGGGGGACTATTTTTTTAAGTGCCATCCTGTCTGACACTGCATTGCCACTCATAGATGGGCCAGGTGTTTGTGTCGCCCACTTGGGTCGCTTAGCTTAGTCATCCAGTGACCTCGGTGCAAATTTTAGGACTAAAAATAATATTGTGAGGTGTGAGGTGTTCAGAATAGACTGGAAATGAGTGGAAATTATGGTTATTGAGGTTAATAATACCATATGATCAAAATTACCCCAAAATTCTATGATTTAAGCTGTTTTTGAGGGTTTTTTGAAAAAAAAACACCCGAATCCAAAACACACCCGAATCCGACAAAAATTCTTAAGGGAGGTTTTGCCAAAACGCGTCCGAATCCAAAACACGACCGCGGAACCGAATCCAAAACACAAAACCCGAAAAATGCCCAGTGCACCTCCCTAGTATTAGGGACTCCTAGTGACAGAGATGCCTTGCCATTCGGCCTGGGGGCTTAACCCTATATCTGCAAATATACGCAACTAAGGTCTCTGTATTATCTGATTATTATGTAGTGCTATTTCTCATTCAGTGTGCATTAGGGATAGCTATATGTTTTTCTCTTAACCAGAATTACCCCTCCCTTTTAGCACCTGAGTGACATCACAATCTGATTGAGCAGCTTATAAATAAATGTGCATTGTATTTCAGAGAGGCATGGATGGGTCAGCATTAGGAGGGATTGCTGATTCCAGAGTGCCATTGGAGAAGTTAGGGGTGTCTCCAAGTAAGTTGGCTCTCAGATACTGTAGGAGCCATTATCATGTGGCCTTACACTGGGCAATTAGACCCAGACATATTTGTCATTATTTATGGGGTGGGTTTGGGGTGCGATTTTCCCTAGGTTGGTATGGCTAGGCTGATTTAGGTTGGCACACCCTAACACTTTATTAACACTTATGTTTTTCCCTGTCACATTGTATATATTTTTGTGTTATTTTAATCACACCTCACTTACATAGCACTTATGTGCTTCTTATTAACCCTTACTATTTTTCACCTGTGTGCTGCCCTGGGGTAGCCGACCTGTGCCGACATGATGGGGCCCCGCACCCTGGACCCACACCTAGTATTAGGGACCCCAGTGACAGAGACACCTTGCCGTTCGCCCTGGGGGCTTAACCCTATATCTGCAGAGATACGCAACTAAGATCTCTGTATTATCTGATTATTATGCAGTGCTATTTCTCACTCAGTGTGCATTAGGGATAGCTATATGTTTTTCTCTTACCCAGAATGACCCCTCCCTTTTAGCACCTGAGTGACATCACAATTTGATTGAGCAGCTTACCAATATATGTGCATTGCATTTTTAAATTGCTGTCTGGGAGACTCCCATAGAGGAGTTGCAGCTGCTCACTTTGGGTGTGATGCATTATATCTAAAAATGCGGCTTGGATGTGGAAGGCAATTGTATCTGTAGATGGCATTACCCTATAGAAACCTATTGGCTTCATTTCAACAATATCCCTGAGAGGGATCCCAGCACTTCCTTCCCCCATTCCCGCATCACATGCATCACAGATAAACTCCCGGGTCATAAACTTACTGAGATAGCTGTCCTTTGATTAAATATTCATGCGTACGGTGTTAGTAAATGCCAATATGCATGTGATGAGTGGTGGGATGCAGTGCATTCACAATTCACAATTCTCATATTGGTACTGCTCCTTCCCCACATAAATGTGATTCCCAATATTACTCTATCAACAGCAATGGCATCCAACACGCCCCTCTCGTGGCTTCTCTAATGCCACACTTGCACATTTCCACTAGTTCGGCAGTACTGTAAGTGATACTGCCATACTTGCTTGCAGGTGTAAGCTACTTCCACCTAATTGGAAGTAGCTTACACCTGTCTGTGAATTCACTAGGAACAAGTGACATCACTGAGGCATCAGGCAGCTTACTCTCCTGGAATGTCCAGCAGGCTCCTGAATCTCAGGTTATCTCTCCTGGACACCCGTAAGCATGGGCAAGTCTCCTGAACAGAGCCGGGCATAGGCAAACTAGGAAAATGCCTAGGGCATTTGGAATGTCGAGGGGCACAAGCAGATTCTACTGATTAAAATGATATGCAGCATGCCTATATTCTGTGTATGACTGTGGCTGTATCTGCATACAAAATGCTATGTTACATTCATTGGCGTTTCTATAATGGGTGCAATGTGTGCAGTGCACATGGGCCCCTGGGTCCAGGGGGGGCCCACACTGCACCCAATTTAATACTTACTTTTCCTGAGTCCAGCATCGGGCGCTGTGGTCGCAGTGGAAATCGCTGCCAAAATGTCTGCCACGCATTTGCAGTAGTCAAATTGGTCTCCAGATCATGGCGGACGCCATGTTTCCAGAGACCTGCGCATGCGCAGTAGAGTCTACAGCGCCATATAGAGGAGGGCAGGGACGTGCAGTCAGGGGAGGCAGGGGAGGCAGTGCCTCCCCTGTCATACTGATTAAAATAATACAAAGAAGATATTTATAACACATATTCTGTGTCATATAAATCTTCTTTGTATTATTCTGAACATTTAGGCTGTGTAAATGCAGGCAGCTGTGGATGGGAGGCAGCGGGAGCAGTGCCTCTGGCTGTCAATAATAAAGTGGCTGAGGCGGGGGGTCGGGGCCAAGCCACCGGCAGAAAAAGCCCATTCAAAAAACCGAGAAGAGGCAGCTCTAACTCTGCCTCAATGACAGGGCTGTCCCTTCAGCCTTTATACAGAGCACGCCCCTGCCCCTGTCTGGCTCTCCCCTCTGTCTATCATTCTGACAATGCCCCTTTCCACCAATCACCTCTCCCATACACGGAGAGGTCTGTGAGGATCTGGCTTTGAATGTGGGTGACTAGCATATTCCCCGAGGCTCCCCTCTCTTGTAACCTTAACACAGCCACAGTACATACAGTTTTGTGTTGATGCTGCAGCAGTGCAGCTTATCCTCCGGCCAGTGTAATGAGCTCCGATCAGCTGGCCACATAACATCAGCCCAGCCCGAGGCAGAGGCACCCAACCTGCCAGAGCATGGGCTGGTGACACCCCCTACCCCTCTCATCAAGCTCCTTTCAGGCTGTCCGGCACTCAGGGAGAGATGTACTAAGCCTGAAAAGTGATAAATATCACTGTGATAAAGCACCAGCCAATCGGCTCCTAACTGCCATATTACAGGCTGTGTTTGAAAAATGACAGTTAGGAGCCGATTGGCTGGTGCTTTATCACTGTGATATTTATCACTTTTCAGGCTTAGTACATCTGGCCCTCAGTCTGTTGGGGGCGGACCCTGCACACAGAAACTCTGGCAGGTAAATGCAATTTAGATGTAATATATGGATTAGTTATTGCATTTATGTGACTGAGCCAGTATTCTAGTGGTTAGGTATGCTGGCTAACAACCCAGAGGTCCTAGGTTCAATCCCCACTATGGGCTGCAATTATATTTATTTAACATGTTGATTTTTATGATTCTATTTTAACCATAACTATCTGCTATAGGCATCAGCTAGGTTGAATGCTGGAGGACATGGTTTTGATTCCCAACTAGGGTGAAATGTTTCTATTTATTTAACAGAATGTTGTTTTCGATAACTTTTAATATTCCAAACAATTTGGTGGCCTAATGGTTAGGTGTTCTGCTTTAGAATGCTGTGGTCATGGGTTTGATTCTTTGCTAGGGTATGTGTTTTTTTAATTCTGAATTGATTATTAAAATATAGTTTATGTCTCTAAGACATTATACATTATATTATTTTCTGCTGTGAAGGATTTCTACCCCTCCCACTCAAAAAAATAAAATTAAAAATAAAAGTCTAAATACGCCCCTGTGTGGCGCTGCATTGAGGACTGTTTGTGCTGCATGTCCCTAGAGGCAGAGGGTGATATGCAGGGGAGACCCGTCAGAGCACAGCCTGGGTAGAGTATGACAAGCATGGACAAGGGGCATAATTTGTCCGGTTCCCTACCTCAGTATGCGTATACTTACCTTGATATGGAAAAGTGGGTCTCTCCTCCTCCACACCGCCATCTTCCCAGTGACAACTTTGGGACTATGGCGCCGCACAGTGCACCATATTTCAAAATATCACAGGGAAGGTGTGGTACTGTATATGCAGTAAATCCGGAGGATACTAGCCAGTGCCTCCCCAGCCATTTACCTCACCGCACGTCACTGGAGGAGGGGGCACACCCGGAGGTGCACACGTGCCCCCTCCTCTGTTGAAATGCCCATGATTACAGTGTATTCCTGGAAATCACTGTAACGTAGCATTTCATATGCAGATAGAGCCACAGTCGCACACAGAAAATAGGCATGCTAATAATCATTTTAATCAGCAGAAGCTGCTTGTGCATCTTAGTCACATAGCAATGAAAATAAGATGCATTTTCTGCAAAAAAAGGTTCCCAGCGTTAGCAGAGCTGGATGGGAGCTGCATGGCATATTGAGGCAAGATGTATGAGGACACATCTGTATCGAAGCCGAGGCAGAGGTCACATTGGTAGCGGTCATGTGAGTGCTGTGTGTGGGTAGGTTCGTTGTGTAATAGTATTCGGCATATGTGTAAGGGGCATTATGTGTGTCATGTGTATATATGCATTAATAATATGTGACATATGTGTAAGGGGCATTATGTGTGTCATTATGTGTATAAGGGCATTAATAAAGATTGGCATAATATGTAAGGTGCATTATGTTTATAAGGACATTAATAATGTGTGTCATATGTGTAAGGGGCATTACAGTGTGGTATTATGTGTATAAAGGCATTACTAATGTGTGGCATTATTATATAAGTTGCTCTAATGTGTGGCATAATGTATAGAAAGGGCACTACTGTGTGGTCTAATGTGAATAAAGAGCAATATGGTGTGGTGTAATGTGAATAATGATCAATTCAGTGTGATGTAATGTGAATAAGGGTCACTACTGTGATTAGTAATGTATATAAGGTAAAGTGGTACTACTGTGTGATATAACGTGAAGAAGGGACACTATTGCATGATAAAATGTGAATAAAGTTGCACTACTGTGTGGCGTAATTTGAATTGGGGGTACTCTTGTGTGACTATGCCCCTTCTCAAAAGAACACACCCCTTTTTGGGCTGTGAGCTGAATGTGTGCACTGTTCCTATTTAAAATATGGGGGGTAGGAACCCAAAAATGAGGACTGCTATGGTTGAGGGGTGATGCTGCTGGAAAAGGGGTGCAAGGTCAGAGGCGGAACTAGCGGTGGTGCTAGGGGGCACAACTGCCCCGACTGAAGTGGGTGGACCAGGCAGCTGATGACGTGATTCATGCTGTATTGCATCATTGTGGCCCCAAACAAATCTTCAGAATGTTAATGGTAATGCAGCATTGAGTAGCAAGGGGCTGGGCCACTATGAAGCCACCATGCCCAAATGGGCCACTTTGCCGCAATACGCATAGCTGACCTAGCTTCCCCCAGACAGAAAATCATCAATTATGATTATTAAACAAATGTCAGTCAATTACATTTTAGATTTCATAAAATGAATAAGGCATATCTATAATGGGTGCAGGATGCGATACACATGGACCCGTGGAACCAGTGGGGTCCACACTGCACACCCTGAAAATATAACTTCCCTCCTGAGACTGCAGTACTTGATGTCTGCGTGGAAGCGCACCGCACAGACATTGCACATAGGCCCCCTCCTCTCATAAACCGCCAATGAGGACAGAGCTAGACTGTATAGTTCATTCATTTGTAATTATATTGTTTCTGCTTTTATTGAATTATGTGTTTTTTCATTCCCTTCCAATCCTAGGAATTATGTGCATATTATTTTTAATTAACAATAGTTAAAAAACCACACACAAAAGGCTGTAGCTAATTTGAATTCTTTCGTGAGCTAGATGTTAAAATTGGCAGTCATTGGAGAAAATGAAAGCATTCTTCTTCATGTAACAGTATTGGATCAAGGGGGAATATTATGAATGTCAATTAAGTGTGCTTACTGCATAATGCTGAATAAATGAATACAATAAAAAAAACTGTTGTTTACAGTGAGGCAGAGAAACCCAAATCTTATCAGGGCCACTTGCGTAGTACATTGGCAGTTTTGCATGTGAATAATACAATTGCTGTCATCTGCGTATCACATTGCATCCTGCTAGCTTGAACGTGGTGCTGGCTGCAGAGTTGGCAGCAGCGGTTCGACTTGTGTTGAAAAATAGGCTAACAGATTACATTTTTTATAAGACATATACAGGTTGAGTATCCCTTATCCAAAATGCTTGGGACCAGAGGTATTTTGGATATCGGATTTTTCCGTATTTTGGAATAATTGCATACCATACTGAGATATCATGGCGATGGGACCGAAATCTAAGCACAGAATGCATTTATGTTTCATATACACCTTATACACACAGCCTGAAGATCATTTTAGCCAATATTTTTTATAACTTCGTGCATTAAACAAAGTGTGTGTACATTCACACAATTCATTTATGTTTCATATACACCTTATACACACAGCCTGAAGGTCATTTAATACAATATTTTTAATAACTTTGTGTATTAAACAAAGTTTGTGTACATTGAGTCATCAAAAAACAAAGGTTTCACTATCTCAGTCTCACTCAAAAAAGTCCGTATTTCAGAATATTCCGTATTTCGTAATATTTGAATATGGGATACTCAACCTGTAGTTCTATCGATCCGCATACAGCTGTACTGACCTGTGCTCTATTTCGCTTACTGTAAAGCTGTACACCAGCACAACTAGTAATAGAAATAGGGGTATATTTACTAAAATTCGTATTTTCCCGTCTGAGGTCAAAGTTCAATCACGAATGACATCGAAAGTGTAAAGTTGCAACTTTTTGAATTTATTACGACTAATTTACTAAGCTGTCGCATTCTGCATTTTCGGATTTACCGATGTCGATGTCATTCGTTTTTTTTTGCAGTGTTTTACGTGAGTGACTTGTAAAACACTGCCGACTTTAATACAATGAATCTCGGAAGGATCTGAGAGATCCGTGCTGGGCTTCATTGTGCACCTTTTTAAAAATTGAAATCAGTGTTAAAATAAAAATAAAAAATTGCGTGGGGTCCCCCCTCCTAAGCCAAACCAGCCTCGGGCTCTTTGAGCCGGTCCTGGTTGAAAAAATATGGGGAAAAAAATGTCAGGGGTTCCCCCATATTTAAACAACCAGCACCGGGCTCTGCGCCTGGTCCTGGTTCCAAAAATACGGGGGACAAAAAGCGTAGGGGTCCCCCGTATTTCTTAAACCAGCACCGGGCTCCACTAGCCAGATACATAATGCCACAGCCGTGGGACACTTTTATCTAGGTCCCTACGGCCCTGGCATTACATAACCAACTAGTCACCCCTGGCCGGGGTACCCTGGAGGAGTGGGGACCCCTTCAATCAAGGGGTCCCCCCCCTCCAGCCACCCAAGGACCAGGGGTGAAGCCCGAGGCTGTCCCCCCCATCCAAGGGCTGCGGATGGGAGGCTGATAGCCTTTTTGTCAAAAAATGAATATTGTTTTTAGTAGCAGTACTACAAGTCCCAGCAAGCCTCCCCGCAAGCTGGTACTTGGAGAACCACAAGTACCAGCATGCAGTGGAAAACCGGGCCCGCTGGTACCTGTAGTACTACTACAAAAAAAATACCCCAATAAAAACATAAGACACACACCTTGAAAGTAAAACTTTAATACATACATCCACACCTCCATATACACATACTTACCTATGTTCACACGAGGGTCGGTCCTCTTCTCCATGTAGAATCCATGGTGTACCTGTTGAAAAAATTATACTCACATAATCCAGTGTAGATGGCTCCTCTTTTAATCCATTTGTAATCCAGGTACTTTGCAAAATAACAAAACGGACACCCGACCTCGCACTGAAAGGGGCCCCATGTTTTCACATGGGACCCCTTTCCCCGAATGCCAGGAACCCCCTCTGACTTATGTCTAAGACGGTTCCATCAGCCAATCAGGGAGCGCCACGTTGTGGCACCCTCCTGATTTGCTGGGTGCTCCTGTAGTGTATGACAGGCAGCACACGGCAATGTTACAATGTAGCGCCTATGCGCTCCATTATAACCAATGGTTGGAACTTTGTGGTCAGCGGTGAGGTTACTTTCGGTCAACCGCTGACCACAAAGTTCCCACCATTGGTTACAATGGAGCGCATAGGCGCTACATTGTAACACTGCCGTGTGCTGCCTGTCATACACTACAGGAGCACACAGCCAATCAGGAGGGTGCCACAACGTGACCTGGAGCAGAGGTCTACCAACATCTGAACAGGACGATAATTCAGGAATAAAAGAAGCTAAAGAGCCTCCTATATGGGAACCATGCTTTCAGGGCAGTGACAGACTCTGAAAGTAAATCCAAGTTGATGGAGCGACTTCTGCAATGGGAATCCGTGTTCTCTCACGGAGAATGGGATATAGGTACAGCACATGGGGTTGAACATTCTATTAAGTTGAGTAATGATGCCCCTTTCAGAGAAAGATCAAGACGACTTGCACCCGCAGATTTCGACGACGTGAGAAAGCATCTACGGGGGTTACTTGAAAACCAAGTAATAATTGACTCAGAAAATCCATATGCATCACCTATAGTGGTGGCCCGGAAGAAAAACGGAAACATTCGACTCTGTATCGACTATCGCACGTTAAATAATCAAATGATTCCGAATCAATATACCGTGCCCAAGATCAAGGAAGCACTAGACTGCTTGCAAGGGAGTCAATGGTTTTCGGTATTGGACCTTCGAAGTGGTTATTATCAGATACCCATGGCCGCAGAAGATAGATGTAAGACTGCCTTTATATGCCCAATAGGGTTTTTCGAATTTCTCAAAATGCCTCAAGGTATCAAAGGCGCCCCAGCCACATTTCAACGAATGATGGAAAAAAACGTTGGGGATATGTGTTATCGCGAAGTGTTGGTGTATCTGGATGATGTCATCGTATTCGGACGGACGTTGGAAGAACATAATGAACGGCTACTCAAAGTACTAGATCGTCTCCAAGCCAGGGGATTGAAGCTATCGGTGAAGAAGTGCAAGTTTTGTCAGTCAGTGGTTAAATACTTAGGACATATTGTCAGTCGAAATGGTATATCCACCGACTCGGATAAAGTGGCCGCAGTACAGAATTGGCCTAGACCAGATAATCTTCAAGATCTTCGGTCGTTCCTTGGATTTTGTGGATACTACCGAAAATTTGTACCGCATAATTCCACCATTGCTCAACCATTGACTGAACTGACTAGAGGATATCCGCCAAATAGCAAGAAACAGGCATTGTCACGAAAGAAGGAAGGAGGATACTTCAAACCTAGTGAGCCCTTTGGAGAGAGATGGGATTCCGCATGTGACGAAGCATTTAATCGACTAAAACAGAGTTTGGTGAAGTTGCCGGTATTGGCATATGCCAACCCCATATTGCCTTATGAAGTACATATCGACGCTTCTTATGCTGGAATAGGGGGAGTCTTATATCAAGTACAAGACAGTCAATTAAAGCCCATCGCTTATATTAGTAGGGGATTGTCAGTGGGAGAGAAGAATTACCCTGTCCACAAACTAGAGTTTTTGGCTCTAAAATGGGCTATAATGGACAAATTCCACGACTATCTGTATGGGGTTCCCTTCACCGTACATGCAGACAACAACCCTCTAACATACATTCAGTCTACTGCAAAACTGGATGCCACGGGTCATCGGTGGCTGGCTGCCTTGTCTAATTATGATTTCATTGTCAAGTATCGGCCTGGAGTCACCAACATAGAGGCGGATGCTCTATCACAACGGCCTCATTCAATGGAGGATCATAACTCTGATGAATGGATAGAAGTACCTGCAGCTACAGTAAAAGGACTGTGTCACCAAGTTACGCTACTGTGTCAATCAAACAGTCCAGCCATAGCGTCAATGGGAGTATCTGACCTGGTCCTACTGCCATTGTATTGCCAGCTAAGTAAAGCCGATATGAATGGACTGGAGGTTGTAAACTCCGAGCAAATGGCTAGAGAGCAAGAATCTGATCCTGAACTATTGCCTATTCTGCAAAGGTTAGGATGCTCGGCAGTACATGGACGACCTAGATATGTCTTTCAAGTCAAAGGTGTTAGCCCGGCAGTTGAAGAAATTGACAGTTCTCCAAGGAGTAGTATATTACCATACACAAAAAGATGATGGCACTTATAAGTTACAGCTAGTACTGCCTGAAACGTATAGAATGCAGGTGATGCGTTCTTTGCATGATGATCATAGACACCTGGGTTACGAAAAAACGCAAACCCTGATTCATGATAGGTTTTATTGGCCACTCATGAACCAAGACATAGAAAAGTATTGTAGGACCTGCGGGAATTGCATCATGCGAAAGACCTTACCAGAAAAAGCTGCGTTACTGGTAAATATTGTCAGTTCGGGCCCTTTGGATTTGGTCTGCATCGATTTCCTTGCCCTAGAAGACCTGATGGGAAGGACAGTAATATTTTAGTTATCACTGACCATTTCACACGGTATGCCCAGGCCTATGTAACACCTAATCAGCGAGCTATCACGGTGGCTAAGGCACTCTGGGAAATGTTCTTTATACATTATGGACTACCGGCCTGGATACATTCCGATCAGGGTCGGGATTTTGAGAGTAAATTAATCCGTGAGTTATGCAACTGTTGTGGGATCAGAAAGTCACGGACAACACCGTACCATCCTCAGGGAGATCCACAACCAGAAAGGTTCAATCGGACTTTATTTAACATGTTGGGCACCTTAGGGTCTACAAGAAAACATCACTGGAAGCAGTATATATTTGGTACATGCCTACAACTGTACCAGAAATGATGCCACAGGGTTTTCCCCATATTTATTAATGTTCGGCAGAGAAGCGCGGTTACCAATTGACGTTAGTTTGGGGACAAAGCCATCTGCGTCAACTATCCCATCTCATAGCCAATACATAAAACGGCTGAGACACCATCTGAAAGAGGCCCATCAGCTAGCACAGCAGGAGGCTAGGAAGCTGGGAGAGAAATAAAATTCTATATGATACTCAGGTGAAGGAACAACGCTTGCTACCAGGAGATCGAGTATTGCTAAAATGGTTAGGATCCCATCGATGACAGAAACTTAATAACCGGTGGAAGTCAGACCCTTATCTGGTGGTGAAACAACTATCCAACCTTCCAGTTTATCAACTTAGACCCGAGGGTAAAATGGGTCCCATATTAACTTACCATTGACATCATTTGTTACCAATTGCGCAGGACATGAGATGGGAGAATGAAGGGGTGGGGTCACCGCTGAGACGGGTGACTAATCTTCCCAACATGTCCTCGGCAGTGGAAACGAAAGGAGAAGAAGAAGATGAGCTAGTTATAACTGGTAGTTATGGTGAATCATTAGCTTCTGGATATTATTATAAAGACTCACTTCCTGCTACAGACAATGGAGAACAGGCGAGTGTTCAAAGCAGTGACATGGAACCATCCAAGGTTCCTGAAAAAGATTGGATGCTGAATCAGAGTCGTGAAGAATGGGAGGGGGTTGATTTGAATCCTGATCAGTTCACTGACTAGGAGAGAGACGGGACCCGGCGAGGCTGCACGATCGGTGAGCGGGGGAATATGAGCGTTCACCCGGCTTACCGAAGGGAGAGTGTTCCCGGACAGCACAGCTGAGGATCCTGAGACCGGAGCGCTGGCGAAGCGCAGCGGTCGGACGCTACAGGCAGCGGCAGTAGCAGTGGAAGGAGGTGCCGGAGTAGCTGTGCTGCCCCCTCACCGCCAGTGAAACCGAGTGATTGGGAGAGCCGAGGGCTGGAGCCGCCCAGCAGGAGGGGAGTTTGACCAAGATCCACCCCCTAACAGTGACACTGAACCCAACCCCTGGAAGCAGCATGAATTGTGAGTGACATAGCCCTTACACCATATTAATCAGGGGAGCAGAGGAGTTCTCTATAGTGCCATTCATAGCAGTAGGGGATCATCCAGATGTAGACCCCTCACCCCCAGCCGTCAGATATTGGCTATAGGGATTTAAAGGGGGCAGACACCCGTACTTATCTGAGGGGACAGTGAAGCCGGCTCCTTTGGACGCAGCGAGGTACTCCCGCTGTAAAAGAGTAGAGAGTGCTGCTTTATCTTTAGCTCCAGCAAAGCAAGAATACTTGTAGAAGAAGAGTAGAACGCATATGCCACACAACTCCCTTCAAGACTGTAACCAGACCCCTAGGAGTTGCATACTATGGTCATTCACGGGGGTGTATACATGGAATAGCTGGAGGGCTAAGGAAGGGGGAGTGGACTAACTCTAAAGGCTCGGATGTACTTAAAGTTGGAAAGTGCCATCCCTGTCATTGACTGTGTGGATTACGATCTGCAACAAGGAGTCCATGAGAATCGTAACAAGATACCCGTGTGATGGAAATTTACTGCGCAGGATGTGGTTCTATTATTTAACCCTGAATAGTAGTGATACGAGGGACATTTTGCACATTTCCCCCCGCAATCGCTCAAGTGAAAGGGCCTTAGGAATAAGAAAACCTTGACATAGACTGTAGCCGTGGAATTAAATTTCAAAGATCTCTCCCAGTGCATGGAATTACAAGACAACCCCTCTGCTGATATATAAGCAATTCAGAGGGCGACATAATCGGGAAAGAGTTATATTAGTTGAGTATTAAGACTATGAGTAAAAGAATACCCGGGTATTTAAGGTAACAACTTCTGAGCTCATAATATTTTTCAAGGTACCGAGGTATATTTTTTTGTACATGCATGCAGTTGCTTTTGTATAGGCATTGATAATTTAAACCGGTGATGTTTGTTTTGACCAAATAAAGTGTTAATACTTACCATAATACGACCCGTAGATAGTTGTGAGTGATACACTGTCTCCTGTACTATAAACAGAGGTTTGTCAGTTACAGAAAGTCAACCCCTTATACCCAAATGCCGTTAGACCCAAATATATATAACGTGGGTTCTCCCAAGCTAGCCCACTATAACAACTTATTGACTCAGTCATTTAGCTTGGGTGGAGGCACTAATCCTACCCCGAATAACTAGACCAAGGGTTACATGTGCGTAAGGGGAACTACTACTGTGGGCATTGTATGTCTAAGCGGCACTACTACTGTGTGCATTGTGTGTGTGTAAGTGCCCTACTGTGGACATTGCCTGTGTAAGGGGCACTAGTATGTGGGGCAATGTAAATAAGATTGTACTACTGTGACGGGTGGAAGGGGGAGTGGTGGGGAAGATGAGTTCCACCACCTCTCCAGGACCACTTTAAGCTCTAGTGACAGCAGTGCAACACAGGGAGCATTAGGATCCAGGGGATTATAGCAGGGAAAGTGGGAAGCCAGAGATTCTCTGATTGACTAATTCTTGAATCCAGCCAAGTGAGAGAGAGAGAAGGTGAGGAGAGAGAGCTGAGCCACAGCGTGTGTGGAAGGAGAGAAGCCTACCCGACTGACTGAGAGGTGAGCACTGAGGAGGCTGAGAAGCTCCCTGGTGGTAACAGCGAGAGAAGAGAGATGCTTGCTGACAATAGCTGCAGAGTGATGGAGCGCGGACCTGAGCAGTTGGTTCCAATGTATAGATAGACTTTCAAAAGATAGACAGGGTCAAAAGTTCAACAAGGTCAAAATTTTGAAAGGGTTAAAAATTAGACAGGGTGAAAAGTTTGACTGGGTCAGAAGGTCGACAGGGTCAAAAGGTAGACATGGTCAAAGGGTCGATAGGGTCAAAAGGTCGACATGAAAAAAGTCGACACACATATGGTCGACACGTGTTTGTTTTTCATGGTTTTAAAACTTTTGCTGCATTTACTATCTATGTCACAAATTATTACCTTTAATAAACTTGTGGCAAGCGAAGCGGAGCGAGCCACCGAGCCCAAAGTGAGGCGAGTGAAGCGAGCACACGAGGGGATGCATTTCAACAAATTTGGGTAAACATGTTTAAAAACACAAAATAACACCCCAAACTAAATATTTTTTGTGTGTCGACCTTTGGACTGTCTACCTTTTGACACCATCAAACTTTTGACCCTGTGTAAACTTTTGTCTCTTGAACTTATGGTGTAGACCTAATGGCTGTCTATCTTTTTAATGTCTATCTTCTGTACCACACCCCAGTGCAGCAGCGTGTGGGGACAGTGCACTGCAAGACTTTGCTTGGAGAGACAACCACAAGTGCCCAGAGAACTGCAACCATCTCAGAGAGACCCAGCAAAGCTGTGAGATGTTCTGGGCGTCAGGACATTGGGGGTCATTCCGAGTTGATCGCTCGCCAGCAGTTTTTAGCAGTCAAGGCAAACGCTAGGCCGCCGGCCTCTGGGAGTGTATTTTAGCTTAACAGTAGTGCAAACGAAAGGATCGCAGAACGGCTACAAAATAATTTTGTGCAGTTTCAGAGTAGCACCAGACCTACTCAGCGCTTGCGATCACTTCAGACCATTCAGTTCCTGTTTTGATGTCACAGCCACGCATGCATTTTTCTTGGCATGCCTGCGTTTTTTCGAGCACTCCCTGAAAAAGGAAAGTTGACACCCAGAAACGCCCACTTCATTTCAATCACTCTGCGGTGGCTATTGCAACTGAAAAGCTTTCCTAGATTATGTGTAAAAATACATAGGCCATTGTGAAAGTAAGTTGCGCATGCGCACTGCGCCACATACGCATGCCAAGAAGTGCCGGCTTTTACCTTAATTGCAGCGCAGCAAACATTTTCAGCTAGCGATCAACTTGGAATGACCCCCCTTGACAGCAGAGTAAGCAAAGGGGAAAAGCAGTCAGAACGTTAACTCCAAGTCAGGGGCGTATCCAGAAATTTGTGGGCCCCATAGCAATTTTTTGAAGGGGTCCCCGTCCCAATGCTTCTAGAGAGTCACCTCTGCAGAAGTTGTTAATTTTATGCCCTATAATAGTGCCCTAGTTAATTTTCTGTACCATGGTAGAGCCTTATTTAATGTTATGCCCCATAGTAGTGCCCTAGTTTTTTTTATGAATCGTAGTAGTGCTTAAGTTCACCCTGGCCCTCATTCCGAGTTGTTCGCTCGTTATTTTCCTTCGCATCGGTGCGATTTTCCACTAACTGCGCATGCGCAATGTTCGCACTGCGGCTGCGTCAACTAAATTTGCTAAGAAGTTTGGTATTTTACTCACGGCATTACGAGGTTTTTTCTTCGTTCTGGTGATCGGAGTGTGATTGACAGGAAGTGGGTGTTTCTGGGCGGAAACTGGCCGTTTTATGGGTGTGTGTGAAAAAACGCTGCCGTTTCTGGGAAAAACGCGGGAGTGGCTGGAGAAACGGGGGAGTGTCTGGGCGAACGCTGGGAGTGTTTGTGACGTCAAACCAGGAACGAAACTGACTGAACTGATCGCAGTGGCAGAGTAAGTCTCGAGCAACTCAGAAACTGCTAAGAAATGTCTATTCGCAATTTTGCTAATCTTTCATTCGCAATTCTGCTAAGCTAAGATACACTCCCAGAGGGCGGCGGCTTAGCGTGTGCACTGCTGCGAAAAGCGGCTAGCGAGCGAACAACTTGGAATGAGGGACCCTATGTCATATTTCAGAGCTGCCAGTACACATTATGCCACACAGTACCCCCAACTCACATTATGATATATAGTGCTCCCCGTACAGTGCCCCGGTTCATATATTATAAAATTACAAAAATGTCCTCCAGTTCATATTATACCACACTACAATGAGCAAGTCCAGGGGCATACCTAGATATATTGCAGGCCCCAAGGAAGAAGATTGAAAGCACCCCTATGTACCACCCAATCACGAAAATGTATATAACACGTAACTTTGACAGGGAAGGTGGGCCCCTCTCAGCTCTGGGCCCCATAGCAGCTGCACTGCCTGCACCTATGGTAGCTACGCCCTTGCCCCACGTAGTAGCAGTCAGCTTTGCCCTTTACCCAGACAACTTGTAGTCAGCAGTGGGTTGGGTATGCGTTACCGCCGCTGGGGATCTAATTCAGTATGGAACGCTGCTGCAACAGCGTTCGCATGATGATGCTTTGTGAAGTGTGCGCACGTGCAGAAGCCGCACTGTATATGTGCACACTGTGACATGCGATGGCATATCACATATGCAAACGCCTCCGCCTGATTGACTGTGCTGGGCGACTCACCGCATGTCAGAGTAATGGATCGCAGATGTGCGATTTTTCGCACATTTACGATCCATGCTGAATTAGGCCCTTTATCCGAGGGACTTGAGTCAGTGACAGTGAACTAACTTTAGCTATACAGCGTATTGGACCTGTCACAAGTATATTGTTCTATATTATGTGTTATAATAGCTGAGAGATATTACGGAGCCTGTTATAAGTATATGACTGTTTACAAGATATATTGCAGTATTTAGGAAGTATTATAGTGTTTAATCAAATTGATGATAACTGAGCAACTCTTTTTCTTGACTGTAAATGATAATTTGCATGTTTTATTTTTATCAAAGTGACCTTTTAAGTTTTAACCCTCCGTCAGGCACACCTCCGGGACTCCCGGGTTCAGGCGCCTGTTAGAAAATCGTCATTAGCACCTAATTAACTCAATTCTAACACTCTTAAAGTGATCAGTGACCTTCATTATGTAACCCCTCATATTAGTTTTGTATGGGTCTATATATATATTGTTAGCAATTTCAAGAATTGTGGTCATATATATATTTATATATTGTATATTATATCTGTATTATATATTGTGTTGTGTATGTATTGTTAAGGGGCTGATAAGAGACTAGAAGTTTCCAGAGCCTCGCGTGCTGTAATGCAGGGGGTCCCCCCCCAAGGAGCCAACTGTCAAGGAGAGTGCGTAGTCAGAGCAGAGAGGGATCGGAGATGGAGAGCGGGGAGAGCTGAGACCAGAAGGGGCACTGAAGGAAGCGAGTGAACTGACCTGTCATGGATCTGGATGCCTGGAACTCGGTGGAAATAAGCTGCCTTTCAGGGTAGGAGACGGGGCTATATCACACTGCCGCGATACAACGATCCGACATCATCCAGACAAGGCAACGTATTGCTGAGAGGAGGGGGGAGCGGCCTATCTCATAGCGGGAGGAGCCAGTGCTTAATGATACCTCCTAGCAGTCTGGTATACTACTCTTTACCCCTCCCCAGGTTATGGTGGAGGGTACTAATCTGTGCTGTACATATTCAGGTCCAACACAATTTTAGGAGACTGCTATAATAATTAATATAACACAGGCTAATTACATCGTTCAGACCAGCACAGAGGATCTCCTATGGCAGCAATAGCAGTACGCTGAAAGGAAGCGAGGGCAGTTGCTCATGGGACGGTAACTGGGACTATATCACATTCTCACATCTTCAGAGACAAGTAAAATGGATAGTGCATAGTCCCCATTTCTCAGCTGAAAGAAATGTACTGTGTAGGTACTTTATGACAACGTGTGTACAATAACTAATAATAAAGTATCCGTGTGAGTCCAATGACCTTATAAAGGGATAATGAGTGGATACATATTGATGATAGCTGGAGGTACTGTTGAAACATAACGACAGCAATTGAAACATTGCATTGTTTCTGAGTTCAGGCCCAGACTATTTAACTAATTATTTTTGATATACTGAGAGTGTAAAGAGATTATATCCCCGCTACTCCTCTTGAAACACATTTAGGAGACACTTCGAGGACATATCCTGTATAACGAGGATGAGAATATGATTACAAGTGAGAAGCTGATAGTATTTAACCTAGTGGCTCAGGTCAAGTGTAGAAAGTACTGACCATATCGGAGTCAACATCAGTAGATACCTGTTGCCTGGAGAGTCAGATCTTTGAAGCTATTACCCTTTTGAATTAACTGCACCGTTAGGAGTCAGCAATAGAGCCCAGGCTGCATAGACTGACATTTGATTTAGATGACATTAATTGAGGAAAGCTTGTTCAACTCTAGGCTGAAAGCATTGAAAAAAGGGGAAGAAGATTGCACATCACAACTCCCCTCGTTAACAGCAACGACAGGATTTCTAGTAAGAACATTTACTACAGCTAACTGATTGAATATTGGCCGGTCCAGCGAGCTAACCATAGTGATCACTTACGATATTATCATACCATAATATACATGTGTAAATTCCCCGAAGGTAAAAGCTAATATGGTAATTTTTATATAAAACCCCGGGTCCATAGTCATATAAACTGTGGTAGGTAATTTTTGTGTATTGCATGCATCTATGGATGTGATTTCAAAGTTATTGTAAAGTGGAGAGTTTAACGGGGCATTATATTCTTTGCAGAAGGCCCTTTGAATAGAGATTAATTGTTTATGATTATACTAAAATAAAACTACTTACCTGTTATAGTTGGTACTGAGTATTCGATCTTTCTTGTTGGAAGAGCCCTGGAAGATAAGAGAGGAATCCTATGAAGGTTGGAGGTAAAAAAAAAAGGGGAGGAATCTGTATATCTATAATTATCTTATACTACACAACTGGATATATAATCGTCCACACCCCCTATCCTACTAAAGGAAGGCTTTCCCAAGCGAGCCCGGGTGTGTATGCTTGGGTGGAGGGACGCTAATAAGGAAGTAAGGTTACAAAGTGGAGGCACTGCTGAGATACTAAATCTCGGGAATACAAAGAACGATGGAAAGTATATCAGGAGATGAGGTGTTCCAATGGTGTAGAGAGAAGGAGGTGGATATAGACTGCAGTATAGGGTTGGTCGGTAATTTCTCGTCCATCACAGATGAAGAAGTGTTGTCTGAATTATCTGGATTATATGGAATATATCAGCCAACTATAGTGGATAAAAGACGAGGAGAACAAGGAGACCTTTCGACACTACTAATCACTAATAAGGCTTCATTAGAACCAGAATTATTCCCCAAGATGATTGTGTTAAAGTGTGCACCAGGGAGGCGAATACAGTTATTGTGGCCTATTACTACCTTGGTTTATGATGCTCCTCAGGGAGATTCTGTAACTCGAGTGATGGCAGGGATCAGTAAACCAAACAATGACGGGTCATCAAATGAAGCAGTAATGGATAAGGTAGTAAGCCAGTTGGAAAGATGGCACTACGAAGGGGGCTATCGACGGCTGAGAATGTTCTCAGGAATAGTGCCGGTGCCAGCGGGGGAGGAGTCCTATGAATTATGGAAAGAAGTTGCTATACAGCATTCGGAGGAGTGGCCGTGTCCGGACGCCATAAAAAAACAACGAGTAGTGGAGAGCCTACGAGGGCCGGCAATGGGAGTGATCCAAGCCACTAGAAGGAGTAACCCTCAGGCTACCCTTAGAGAATATTTCGAAGCCTTAGATTTTTCGTACGGGACTATAGAAGATGTGGGTGAATTATTAGCCCGTATGAATCACACTTTCCAAGAACATGGAGAAACTCTCACTGATTATATATATCGAGTGGATAAATTGATTTATAAGTTGGTGGATAAAGGAGGAATGGATAAGAGCGAAGTGGATGAGAGGCGAATGCGTCAAGTGCTCAAGGGCGCCCTGACCACTAACCCCGTCGCTCAACGGCTACGATGTACCCTGAGAGGTGGCCAACCACCTACCTTAAGTGAACTAGTGAAGGAAGTAAAATTAGAAGAGGTACAGATCGAGAACAGAGAGAAAACAATCAAGAAAGTGAAAGTCGTAGTGCCTGCTCCTAATCCCCCTCGATCAACTCTAGATGACAGACTATTGAATTTATTGGAAGAACAGAATAAAAAAATTGATCAGTTAATAGCATTACAAACTGATAGACAAAATCAACCGTATATGCCCACAGGCGTGGGAAGAGGGATGACACGGCGGACTCAGTCTTCCATAACCTGCTACCAGTGTGGTCATATTGGCCATCGTTCCTTTGAATGTCATATGAATGAACCAAATAATAGAGGAAATCTTTATAATACTCGTAGAAGGGACGAACAATTGGAAAACTCCAACGGGAGTACTGTGGTCCCCTCACAGACTCCCCCGCAATAAATGTTAAAGCTATGGGGAGTTACCAGTGGTCCGACATTCCGTCTAACTTAATGGGTCGGGCCCCTAGAATCAAAGCCTTACTAAATGGACACGATTGTAGTGTGCTGATGGACAGCGGTTCCCAAATATCTATAGTTTTCGAGTCATGGTATAGATCTCACATAAGTGATGTTCCTATACAGCCCCTAAACGGGCTTACCATCTGGGGCCTGAGCGAACAAAAGTATCCCTATTTGGGATACATCACCGCCAATATCTCTTTTGAGCCTGGACTGCATGTTCCCAATGATACCGTACCCCTCGTTGTGTTAGTATGCCCTGATTCTCCGGGAGATAATGGGGACTTACCAGTCATTATAGGAACTAATACGAATATGTATAAAAACTTGATCAAACGGTGTGATAAACAAGATAAAGAGTTTCAGGATGAAAGCCATCTGGGTAAGGACGAGGATGGTCGATATAGGTGTACTCGAGTTGAAACCATCCTAGACAATACTTCAAAACCTGTTGGAAGCGTAGTTGGATATACCTCATCATTTCTTAATTTGGAACCTTGCTTTCAAGATAGTGATGTCTCCATTGAGATAAAGACACTACTATTGGCTCAACTACACAGCCGAGCTGATGTATTTTCCAGTGGGGATTGGGATTTGGGAACCGCGACCGGAGTGGAACATCATATTAGATTGACCGATGATACCCCGTTTAGAGAGAGATCAAGAAGACTTGCGCCAGCTGACTTTGAGGACGTACGACAACATCTTAGACACCTATTGGAAAACAAGGTGATCGCTGACTCCGAAAGCCCATATGCTTCGCCCATCGTAGTAGCTCGAAAGAAAAATGGAGAAGTACGTCTATGTATAGACTACAGGACGTT
Organism: Pseudophryne corroboree; assembly: GCF_028390025.1. Taxonomy (NCBI): domain Eukaryota; kingdom Metazoa; phylum Chordata; class Amphibia; order Anura; family Myobatrachidae; genus Pseudophryne; species Pseudophryne corroboree. Next base: position 198,493,018 of record NC_086453.1, on the reverse strand, counting down.
GAATAATCGTACAATTCCTGACCAATACACCGTACCTCGAGTAGACGAAGCCCTCGACTGTCTTCAAGGCAGTCAATGGTTTTCGGTACTAGATCTCAGATGTGGATATTATCAGATCCCCATGAATGCCCAAGATCAACAAAAGACTGCTTTCATCTGTCCTATTGGATTCTATGAATTTCTTAAAATGCCACAAGGGGTTAAGGGGGCACCTGCTACATTTCAGAGGACCATGGAAAAAACAGTGGGTGACGTGTTACCGAGAGGTGCTTGTTTACCTAGATGACATTATCGTGTTTGGCAAGAGCATCGAAGAACACAACGAAAGATTAATTAAGGTGCTAGACCGACTAAGGGCCAGAGGATTAAAATTGTCGGTTGATAAGTGTAAATTTTGCCAACAGACGGTGAAATATCTTGGTCATATCGTCAGTAGGGAAGGTATTGCCACCGACCCAGCCAAGCTAGAAGCTGTACAGAAGTGGCCGCAATCTACGAACCTGAAGGACCTCCGATCGTTTTTAGGATTTTGTGGGTATTACAGGAAGTTTGTGAGACATTATTCCCGAATTGCTCGAACATTAACGGAACTTACCAAAGGATATCCCCCCTATAATAGGAAGAGGCAGAATAGTGTCCATAGTAAATTACAGTATCACCGGATTCAAGACCCGTTTGGAGAAAGATGGGACAAGCAATGTGAAGCGGCGTTCCTACAGCTAAAGCATTGTTTGACCCATGCTCCTGTATTGGCCTATGCTAACCCTGAGCTCCCATACGAAGTCCATGTAGATGCCTCTTTGGAGGGACTAGGGGGAGTATTATATCAATTACAGAATCACCAGTTAAGGCCTGTATCATATGTAAGTCGAGGACTATCCCAAAGTGAACGAAAATACCCAGTACATAAGATGGAGTTCTTGGCCCTGAAATGGGCCATCGTGGAAAAATTCCATGACTATCTCTATGGGGTACCTTTTACGGTGCAAACTGACAACAATCCTCTTACCTATATCCAGACCACCACGAGACTGGACGCTACGGGACATCGATGGTTGGCTGTGTTGTCTATTTACGATTTCACCATCAAATACAGGCCGGGATTAGTACATCAAGATGCTGATGCTCTGTCAAGATTATCAAACCAAACGGAGATTGAGACAACAGACGAATGGATAGAAGTCCCTGCGGCAGATGTAAGAGGATTGTGCCATCAGATTCATGTATGACAACGCTCGGAAAACGCTCTTGTTTCATCCTTAGGGGTATCAGAACAAGCCATACCACCACTATATTGTTGGATAAACCAGATTGATTTGGAAGGTATGAATAGAGTAGGAACTAAGCAGATGGCTTCTGATCAAAGAGAGGACATGGTCATATCCCCTGTAATACAGATCATGAATAATACAGATGAAAGTAAGGTGAAATTGACTCTTACTAATGCATCTAAAATATTGTTGCGACAACGCCCCAAACTGATACTACAACAAGGGGTTCTATATCGACGTACCCGGATGGTGGACGGAAGATACCGATTACAACTGGTATTACCGGATAAATATAGACAGTTAGTGATGGAAGCCTTGCATAACAACCACGGACATTTGGGTTATGAGAAGACACATGGATTAATTACGGATCGGTTTTATTGGCCGTTTATGAACAGGGAGATCGATCAATTCTGCAGGACATGTGGGAATTGTATAATGAGGAAGACCCTACCTAAGCCTGGGGTGGCGCCTTTGACCAATCGAACTAGTTCAGGTCCTTTGGACTTGGTGTGTATAGATTTCTTGTCCTTCGAGGGACCGAAAGGAAAAGATAGTAACATTTTGATTGTCACCGATCATTTCACCCGCTACGCGCAGGCCTATGTAACCCGCAATCAGCGAGCGACTACAGTGGCAAATACTTTATGGGAAAAATTCTTTATACACTATGGGCTTCCAGCCAGAATACACTCGGATCAAGGTAGGGACTTTGAAAGTAGGCTGATCAAGGAATTGTGTGAGTGCTGCGGTATAAAGAGATCTCGAACCACTCCATACCATCCACAAGGAGATCCACAGCCGGAGCGCTTCAATCGAACGTTGTTAAATATGTTAGGAACATTAAACAGTCGTAGTAAACCTCAGTGGAATTAATATGTGGCCCATCTAGTACACGCCTATAACTGCACCCGGAAAGAGTCTACGGGGTACTCACCATATTTTCTGATGTTCAGGAGAGAGGCTCGATTGCCTATTGATGTCTGTTTAAAGACTAGACAGGCTGATTATTTGACATCTTCGCATTCCAAGTATGTCAGCCGACTTCGTCAACAGTTAAAGGAGGCCTATGCTTTAGCTCAGGTAGAGTCCCAGAAGATGGGAAGAAAAAATAAAGTCCGACATGATCGACAAGTGAAACACCATCTGTTAAACCCAGGAGATCGAGTATTAATTCGAGATCTAGGACGTCCAAGGAAACAAAAATTGGCTAATAGATGGAAAACTGAGTTGTATATAGTCTTAAAACAATTGCCTAACATCCCGGTATATCAATTAGTTCAGGAGAAGGGGACAGGGCCAGTCCTTACCTATCAAAGACAACATCTATTACCGGTAGCACAAGATGTTAGATGGGAGGAAGTGAAAGAAGATGATAGTAAGTCTTGTGCCATAAAAGAAAAAAATATAACCCATATTGAAGATTCGGGGGAGCATAAGGACATAGAGGAAAGGGATACGTTTGAGTATGGAAATGGATATTACTACTGTGAGGAAGAAACTGAGAGGTTAGAGGGTGGAGAGAGAAATTCAAGTGACTCTCATAGGTATGGACAAGCCTTACCACAGGAAACTATAGTAGAGGAGCATCTTTCGCCCCAGGAGGAAGAATACGAGTGGTGGAATACAGGAGGAGCTTCAGATTCTCCAAATAAGGATGACTCTAATGAATACCCCTCCAACCTAATGGAAAGTGAGATAGATGAAATTTCTAGACCACAAAGGGAGCGTAGACCGCCGAGGATACTCACATATGACCAATTGGGAGTCCCTACCGAAGTCCCACTCGTCATACATCCGAGCCTAATGCGGACATGGCCATACTATGGAAATGTTATATAACGAAAAAATATAATACAGAGTATCCAGGACAGCATCACTGAAGCAGAATAAGTGGGGAGTTCCTCTTTAGTGAAGGTAGACAGTGGACTCCCCAGGGGGAGAATGTAACACCTCATATTAGTTTTGTATGGGTCTATATATATATTGTTAGCAATTTCAAGAATTGTGGTCATATATATATTTATATATTGTATATTATATCTGTATTATATATTGTGTTGCGTATGTATTGTTAAGGGGCTGATAAGAGACTAGAAGTTTCCAGAGCCTCGCGTGCTGTAATGCAGGGGGTCCCCCCCCAAGGAGCCAACTGTCAAGGAGAGTGCGTAGTCAGAGCAGAGAGGGATCGGAGACGGAGAGCGGGGAGAGCTGAGACCAGAAGGGGCACTGAAGGAAGCGAGTGAACTGACCTGTCATGGATCTGGATGCCTGGGACTCGGTGGAAATAAGCTGCCTTTCAGGGTAGGAGACGGGGCTATATCACACTGCCGCGATACAACAATCCAACATCATCCAGACAAGGCAACGTATTGCTGAGAGGAGGGGGGAGCGGCCTATCTCATAGCAGGAGGAGCCAGTGCTTAATGATACCTCCTAGCAGTCTGGTATACTACTCTTTACCCCTCCCCAGGTTATGGTGGAGGGTACTAATCTGTGCTGTACATATTCAGGTCCAACACAATTTTAGGAGACTGCTATAATAATTAATATAACACAGGCTAATTACATCGTTCAGACCAGCACAGAGGATTTCCTATGGCAGCAATAGCAGTACGCTGAAAGGAAGCGAGGGCAGTTGCTCATGGGACGGTAACTGGGACTATATCACATTCTCACATCTTCAGAGACAAGTAAAATGGATAGTGCATAGTCCCCATTTCTCAGCTGAAAGAAATGTACTGTGTAGGTACTTTATGACAACGTGTGTACAATAACTAATAATAAAGTATCCGTGTGAGTCCCATGACCTTATAAAGGGATAATGAGTGGATACATATTGATGATAGCTGAAGGTACTGTTGAAACATAACGACAGCAATTGAAACATTGCATTGTTTCTGAGTTCAGGCCCAGACTATTTAACTAATTATTATTGATATACTGAGAGTGTAAAGAGATTATATCCCCGCTACTCCTCTTGAAACACATTTAGGAGACACTTCGAGGATATATCCTGTATAACGAGGATGAGAATATGATTACAAGTGAGAAGCTGATAGTATTTAACCTAGTGGCTCAGGTCAAGTGTAGAAAGTACTGACCATATCGGAGTCAACATCAGTAGATACCTGTTGCCTGGAGAGTCAGATCTTTGAAGCTATTACCCTTTTGAATTAACTGCACCGTTAGGAGTCAGCAATAGAGCCCAGGCTGCATAGACTGACATTTGATTCAGATGACATTAATTGAGGAAAGCTTGTTCAACTCTAGGCTGAAAGCATTGAAAAAAGGGGAAGAAGATTGCACATCACAACTCCCCTCGTTAACAGCAACGACAGGATTTCTAGTAAGAACATTTACTACAGCTAACTGATTGAATATTGGCCGGTCCAGCGAGCTAACCATAGTGATCACTTACGATATTATCATACCATAATATACATGTGTAAATTCCCCGAAGGTAAAAGCTAATATGGTAATTTTTATATAAAACCCCGGGTCCATAGTCATATAGACTGTGGTAGGTAATTTTTGTGTATTGCATGCATCTATGGATGTGATTTCAAAGTTATTGTAAAGTGGAGAGTTTAACGGGGCATTATATTCTTTGCAGAAGGCCCTTTGAATAGAGATTAATTGTTTATGATTATACTAAAATAAAACTACTTACCTGTTATAGTTGGTACTGAGTATTCGATCTTTCTTGTTGGAAGAGCCCTGGAAGATAAGAGAGGAATCCTATGAAGGTTGGAGGTAAAAAAAAGGTGAGGAATCTGTATATCTATAATTATCTTATACTACACAACTGGATATATAATCGTCCACACCCCCTATCCTACTAAAGGAAGGCTTTCCCAAGCGAGCCCGGGTGTGTATGCTTGGGTGGAGGCACGCCAATAAGGAAGTAAGGTTACAATTAGGATGTACAAATAGAGAAATAGTAGGTTTTAAAGGCCATTTCAGCAGAAAATCTGAAGCAAAAAAGAGAAAACACAAACACGAGTATAAGTTTGGGCACAGTGTGCCTGGGAGGCCACCCTGGACAAACCTACATATTTCCGCAAAATATCCACAACCTTTGTAATTTTCATTCATAAAATGAGCAAAATAAACAATTAATAGACGAAAATAAAAGGAAAAACGAACCTTCAAAAGTCAGAGGAGTTTGGGCGCAGTGTGCCTGAGAGGCCAGGAGGGTAACTACTGCACTCCACGCAGGCAGCGGGAAAACTGAATAGGGAGGTTTCGAACAGCACCTAGAGATAGTAAGGTACTAGGAGGGACAGGCCCCTGCGCCCCCTTGGGGCAGAGAGGGGAGCGAGAACAGCTTTGTGGCGCGTGTCAGGCCAGCTTTGCCTGACTGAAGGTTAAACCCCAGGAACAGTGACACCTTGTTCCAGTCATTAAATATAATAGTCAGTGTCCAAACGTATAGTGACTTTTGTCGGGGGCCTTTGGGGGTCCTCATCTCTCTGCTTAGCCACAATGAGTCCAGAAAACAGCAACGAGCAGAGTGGAGGCCCGAGTCAAAGCTGATAATTCCAGGAAAACGTGTACGAACACCGTCCATCGACACCACACCTCTAGGGCGTATTACAAAGGCTCTTTAAAGTCTTATCTATTACTGGCATTAATGCTCAGTAATATTACATTTTGAGTTCCCTAGGACCAGATTTATCACAATACACATGCAAATGTGATAAATCTTTTTTTTTACTAAATTCGTGTCATGAAAAATGTATTTTTCATGGCAATTTTGCAATATCCTCTTACCAGGAGATGGGCTATGATAAGAGCTGGTCCCAGTGTAGATATTCAGTCACTTTTTTGTTTGTACTGTGTATGTCATTCTGTTTTTATTAGAGATGAGCGGATTCGGTTCCTCGGAAACCGAACCCCCCCCCGAACTTCACCCATTTTACACGGGTCCGAGGCATACTCGGATTCTCCCGTATGGCTCGGTTAACCCGAGCGCACCCGAACGTCATCATCCCGCTGTCGGATTCTCGCGAGATTTGGATTCTATATAAGGAGCCGCGCGTAGCTGCCATTTTTCACTCGTGCATTGGAAATGATAGTGAGAGGATGTGGCTGGTGTCCTCTCACTTTGTTTCAGGGGGCTGCATATCTTTATTCTGGGGACCAGCAGTATTATAGGAGGAGTACAGTGCAGAGTTTTGCTGACCAGTGACCACCAGTATACGTTGTCTGCCTGAAAAACGCTCCATATCTGTGCTCAGTGTGCTGCATATATCTGTGCTCACACTGCTTTATTGTGGGTACTGGGGACCACCAGTATATTATATAGGAGGAGTACAGTGCAGAGTTTTGCTGACCAGTAACCACCAGTATTATACGTTGTCTGCCTGAAAAACGCTCCATATCTGTGCTCAGTGTGCTGCATATATCTGTGCTCACACTGCTTTATTGTGGGGACTGGGGACCACCAGTATATTATATAGGAGGAGTACAGTGCAGAGTTTTTCTGACCAGTGACCACCAGTATTATACGTTGTCTGCCTGAAAAACGCTCCATATCTGTGCTCAGTGTGCTGCATATATCTGTGCTCACACTGCTTTATTGTGGGTACTGGGGACCACCAGTATATTATATAGGAGGAGTACAGTGCAGAGTTTTGCTGACCAGTGACCACCAGTATTATACGTTGTCTGCCTGAAAAACGCTCCATATCTGTGCTCAGTGTGCTGCATATATCTGTGCTCACACTGCTTTATTGTGGGGACTGGGGACCACCAGTATATTATATAGGAGGAGTACAGTGCAGAGTTTTGCTGACCAGTGACCACCAGTATTATACGTTGTCTGCCTGAAAAACGCTCCATATCTGTGCTCAGTGTGCTGCATATATCTGTGCTCACACTGCTTTATTGTGGGGACTGGGGACCACCAGTATATTATATAGGAGGAGTACAGTGCAGAGTTTTGCTGACCAGTGACCACCAGTATTAAACGTTGTCTGCCTGAAAAACGCTCCATATCTGTGCTGCATTGTAGTATATAGTAGGAGTACAGTGTATAATTTTGCTGACCACCAGTATATAATATATAAGAGTACGGTACAGAAGGCCACTGCTCACCTACCTCTGTGTCGTCAAGTATACTATCCATCCATACCTGTGGTGCATTTCAGTTTTGCACAGTTTGCTGACCACCAGTATATAATATATAGCAGTACGGTACAGTAGGCCACTGCTCTACCTACCTTTGTGTCGTCAAGTATACTATCCATCCATACCTGTGGTGCATTTCAGTTTTGCACAGTTTGCTGACCACCAGTATATAATATATAGCAGTATGGTACAGTAGGCCACTGCTCTACCTACCTCTGTGTCGTCAACTATACTATCCATCCATACCTGTGGTGTATTTCAGTTGTGCGCAGTATATATAGTAGTAGGCCATTGCTATTGATACTGGCATATAATTCCACACATTAAAAAATGGAGAACAAAAATGTGGAGGGTAAAATAGGGAAAGATCAAGATCCACTTCCACCTCGTGCTGAAGCTGCTGCCACTAGTCATGGCCGAGACGATGAAATGCCATCAACGTCATCTGCCAAGGCCAATGCCCAATGTCATAGCAGAGAGCATGTAAAATCCAAAACACAAAAGTTCAGTAAAATGACCCAAAAATCTAAATTAAAAGCGTCTGAGGAGAAGCATAAACTTGCCAATATGCCATTTACGACACAGAGTGGCAAAGAACGGCTGAGGCCCTGGCCTATATTCATGGCTAGTGGTTCAGCTTCACATGAGGATGGAAGCACTCATCCTCTCGCTAGAAAACTGCAGTGCCACTCCTAGATGGGCCAGGTGTTTGTGTCGGCCACTTGGGTCGCTTAGCTTAGTCACACAGCTACCTCATTGCGCCTGTTTGAGGACTATTTTTTTGAAGTGCCATCCTGCCTGACACTGCAGTGCCACTCCTAGATGGGCCAGGTGTTTGTGTCGGTCACTTGTGTCGCTTAGCTTAGCCATCCAGCGACCTTGGTGCACCTCTTTTTTTCTTTGCATCATGTGCTGTTTGGGGACTATTTTTTTGAAGTGCCATCCTGTCTGACACTGCAGTGCCACTCCTAGATGGGCCAGGTGTTTGTGTCGGCCACTTGGGTCGCTTAGCTTAGTTACACAGCTACCTCATTGCGCCTCTTTTTTTCTTTGCATCATGTACTGTTTGGGGACTATTTTTTGGAAGTGCCATTCTGCCTGACACTGCAGTGCCACTCCTAGATGGGCCAGGTGTTTGTGTCGGCCACTTGGGTCGCTTAGCTTAGTCACACAGCTACCTCATTGCGCCTCTTTTTTTTTTTTGCATCATGTGCTGTTTGGGGACTATTTTTTTGAAGTGCCATCCTGCCTGACACTGCAGTGCCACTTCTAGATGGGCCAGGTGTTTGTGTCGGCCACTTGGGTCGCTTAGCCTAGTCACACAGCTACCTCATTGCGCCTCTTTTTTTCTTTGCATCATGTGCTGTTTGGGGACTATTTTTTTGAAGTGCCATCCTGCCTGCCACTCCTAGATGGGCCAGGTGTTTGTGTCGGCCACTTGTGTCGCTTAGCTTAGCCATCCAGCGACCTTGGTGCACCTCTTTTTTTCTTTGCATCATGTGCTGTTTGGGGACTATGTTTTTGAAGTGCCGTCCTGTCTGACACTGCAGTGCCACTCCTAGATGGGCCAGGTGTTTTTGTACGCCACTTGGGTCGCTTAGCTTAGTCATCCAGCGACCTCGGTGCCAATTTTAGGACTAAAAATAATGTTGTGAGGTGTGAGGTGTTCAGAATAGACTGAAAATGAGTGGAAATTATGGTTATTGAGGTTAATAATACTATGGGATCAAAATGACCCCCAAATTCTATGATTTAAGCTGTTTTTGAGGGGTTTTTGTAAAAAAACACCCGAATCCAAAACACACCAGAATCCGACAAATTTTTTTTTCAAGATTTCCATCTTGAACCTCTTTTCTTTGCATTATGTGCTGTTTGGAGCATTGGTGATTGTGACAACAGACTTTTGTATAGTTTATTAAACTGCCACCCTGTCTGCCACTGCAGTGCCATTCTGTTTTCTAGATGTGCCATGTTGGAAGTTTAAGTGCCTCATGTTTGTACCGCCCACTGCTGTCGCTTAGCTTAGTCATCCAGAGAGGTTTTGCCAAAACGCGTCCGAATCCAAAACACGGCCGCGGAACCGAATCCAAAACCAAAACACAAAACCCGAAAAATTTCCGGTGCACATCACTAGTTTTTATACCAAGTGTATGTGGGTGATTCTGTGTTTTCATGCCATGTTTTGTTTCCACAGCATCACCGCTGCCCGGATGCCATAGTGATCCCCTGATGTGGAGCGCAATCGGCAGCTGACACCCGGAAGTGCGTCACATGATGCAGTTTGCGATGCCTTGATGGCTGGAAAATGGAAGGTGGCACTGAGAGCTGTGATGGGGTATTTCTAGGGGTAAGTGTCATTTGTTTATGTTATTACCTGTAACCTGGTGTGTCTTGACAAAGGAGCGGACACTCCGAAACGTTGATATAATATACCAGCTGTATTGCAAATTCATTGATGCCTCTTGAGTGCCGTTCATTCTTAGCCATTGGATCAGTATACATCTAAGGATTCAGGCACCGGGGCTGGATGTCTATGAGGAACTGAGTGCTGACTGATATATATAAGTGCCGGCCCAAATCTCAGGTTTTGGGTTCTTGTTTTGGATCTGTATTTCCTTTGTGGTTTGGTTCTGTATTTGTTTTGGATCTGTATTTTTTTTTTTTGCAAAATCATAAAAACAGCTAAAATCACAGAATTTGGGCCTGTTTTTTTCCCTACAGTATTATTAACCTCAGTAACAATAATTTCCATTCATTTCTAGTCAATTTTGACCAGCTCACAATATTGTTTTCATCCAGGTTAGGTCAAAAGGTTGCACCGAGGCAGCTGGATGACTAAGCTAAGCGACAGCAGTGGGCGGTACAAACATGAGGCACTTAAACTTCCAACATGGCATATCTAGAAAACAGAATGGCACTGCAGTGGCAGACAGGGTGGCAGTTTAATAAACTATACAAAAGTCTGTTGTCACAATCACCAATGCTCCAAACAGCACATAATGCAAAGAAAAGAGGTTCAACCTTATGTTGTATATATTAAACAGGAAATGCACTGTCACTTGTGGCTGAAATGATTGGTTTGTTTGTGCCCCTACAAAACAATTTTTTAGAAGGACCACTTCTGATAAGGAATGACTGTGAGGATTCTAATGATGAGGTGTTAATTACATTATAATCTTGTAGAAATGACGTAACATGGAGAAGGTGCCTAGATGGCTAACGTTCCTACCTCTACTAACTTTGGCCTCAGAAAAGGAGCAGATGCTTTCACAAACATTGTCAGCATTGGGGTAAAAATAATCCCACACCCAAGAGGTGTTTTTTGGGGGGTCTTATGCCCGGGCATCGCAATGGTTTTCTTTTTATCACGGTCAACAACTGCAGCCACCAGTGGTTGGCTTTCACAAACAACATCATCTACGTCCCCAGTGTCAGAAAGTAGTAGTAGACACATATCAACCTCATCCTGTTCCACTTCCACACACCAATCCTCAATTCTATTATGTCCTCCTTATCATCACCATCTTTATTTGTACTGCTCACTACATGTGCAGGTGGTTCAGAAATGGTGGAAGGAGGTGAAAGAGAATTCTCTATGAGGACAGTGTGAGAAATGTCAGACTCACACATAGCTGACGTGGAAACCACTAAACGCTCCTCAAGAAAATCTGATAGTTATGATTCTGAATGCACAGTTTGTCTTACTGCCTCTGCAGCTAACTTTCCTTTTGATGGTTTTTCTTTACCACTGTAAAAGTAAATAATTTTACATGCCCTCTATTCCCCTGGGAATCTGCCTTAGTAGATGACGCTGACAGACTTGTATTGTCATGACTGGTGGCAGCACCTGCACCACTAGTATGTGCTTCCTGCTCTCCTCTCAATTGTTTGTTCTCCATGTCTATCCACAAACATGAATGAAGTGGGGTACAGCACACACCACAAGTTGTACAAAAAATGTACAACCTTCAGTGTTGCACAGTACATGTATGTGTCAGAAGTAGTAATCAAACACTGCGGTTTAATGCCACCAACAGTGCAGCACAATACGTGTATGAGTAGGAAATAAAATATATGACTGTGGTACCACCTTCACCCACAGCGTCACACAATACGTGTGTACATCAGAAATAGTAATCGAACAGTGCGTATGACCTTCACCAACAGAGTCGCCCAATATGTGTATGAGTACGAAATATATTGCGGTCAGACTGGCAGTGTCACAGTACTTATGAAAATAAAATGAAATTATAAAATACTGGTGAAACATTGGGAAAAAAATCAGGAAAAACTCCTATTTTTCGCACCCGATGTTTCATTGTTCCTAATTAGATACCACCCATAATCACACACAAATATACACATGTCACTTATAAAATTAATCAGCACAGTCTCCTGGTGCGCATTGTGACTAAAATGCATTTTCAACAAAAAAATATGCAAAAAGATGCCCAATGCTAGCAGAGTCTCATGGGATATAGCGTGCCATGACTTCAGCAAAGATGTACATCTGTACTTATAAACCCATTCCCCCTTCCTATGGCTGCATGCAGGTCCCCAAACATAACTCAGTTTGGTTCTTGGACTTCACACTCTAATTTGAAACATAATAATATGTGCTATCATGCTGAGACTTGCAGTTCCATACAGAATAAAAGAAAATGGAGGTGTACACTCTATATTACTAAGCACTGCAAATCAGAATAATTATAATAAACCCTGCAATTTAGCATAGAGCAACACTAAGGTGCTTAGCATAATTTTGGCAAAAAATATGGGCCCACCAACCACAACCAAGTGACCTCATCTGGTGATTCTTCCTAGTGAAGTGGGCAGGATAGGGAGATAATGCCAGGAATTGCGGTTCATATGGAGGGAGCTGGGCTAAATTGACACAAATCATGGTTATCTTAACCCCGTCCCTTCAGTAAGGACCCGTGATTACCAGGATTTACCATGATGGTGGCTGTGCCTATTGATGCAGAAGTCTGGCGCCACCCCCAGAAGTCCTATGCTGCCTCTCCTCTCTGGTCTTCTCCCAGACAGGAGCATTCTGATTTGGCAAGTATGATTATAATGTAATTTATGTAATTTTTGTATAATTATAATAAAGCACATGATGGTGATCCGATTTGTATATACCACATTTATACACTCTACATATTATAGAGCACCCCCGCACACACCAGCCAGTTTCTAAAACTCAATAAGAACTGCATTAGGTCTAATAAAGACCAAAGATATGCCACTGGGGAAAGTATTGGGGGGGGGGGGTTTATTTCACAAAAACATTCTTTGTTTGCAGTATATTTTGAAAGTTATTCTGATACAAGAAAACATAGGCCCAGATGCTATTTTTTTCTATAAAAACAACCAAGCACCCAAGTTCATCCATGTTCCTGGCCTACCAGGTAACGCACCTTCTAATAGAGTAACAATGTACAATTTGAGTGCACTGTCTGTAACTTGACATTAGAAAAGGTTATGGCCCACTGGGTATTTCCCTGATAACCCCTGGTGGCAATATGCTGGGTCGGGTTGCCATCGGGGGTGGGGACGGAGCCAGCATAGGAGATTCTTCATCCCCTTTCCACAAAAATATTATGTCATCTATAAAGTGCTGCCAGAGCACCAAGTCTGCCCCCAGACCACCACTACACAAAATGTGGTGGTCCTCCCAATATGCCATGAATAGATTAGCATAGCTGGGGGCAAACCTGGTGCCCATGGCAGTACCGACCACCTGAAGGTAAAAGGCATCGTTAAAACAGAAATAATTATTTTGCAGGATGAATCTAATACCATCTAAAAGGAATTCCTTTAGCAGTTCACTCAATTTGCTTTTTACCAAAAAGAAGGACACTGCTCTTAAACCTTTTTCCATGTCTATGATACTGCAGTGTACAGCGTACTCACATCTGCACTACATAGATAGATGTCATCTTCCCATAGAAAATCTGATATCTTCCTCAAAAAATCCCTAGTATCCTTTAGGAAGGATTTTGTTCCTTGCAGTCGGGGTTGTAGATGAAAATCTATCAAGGCTGATCAATTGCATGTAAGACTGTTGCATCCCAACATTATGGGCCTACCAGGGGGGTGGGTGGCATTATTGTGTATTTTGGGGAGAACATATATGGTTGGAATAGTAGGATTGCTAATATTAATAAAGTCAAACTCATTATTAGTGAGGACTCCATTCTCCAGTGCCTTATTGGTAAATTAAAGTAAGGCCTTCTGGATTTTAGTTGTAGGGTCACATTTCATTTTCTTATACGTGATTCCATAATTTAACTGTCTGTCTATTTCTGTCTAATTTCTGTCTGAACATATCTGCTGTCCTGGCCAACTCCATCTCTGCTCACTGATGCACTGCTGGCAGGAGGTGTGAATGTGCTGAGCCTGCTGGGACATCACTAGACCATGGCCACACCTCCTCCCAGCAATGCATTAGTGAGGAAAGACACAGCCGGCTGGGACAGCACCCTGCCACAGCACATACTGATAGGAAAGGTGTAGCTGCCCACGAGGATCGGGAGGTGAGCGCTAGCATTGCACTGATCAGAGCACAGCAGGAAGGGGGTCATAAAAAAATGCCCCTTGTTCTGAGACAGTTATTTGACAGTTAAGCAGAAAAATCAAAAAGCTGCTCTAGAAAGCCAGTATAGGAAACAGTTCAGTTTAGCCTCACACTTAAATATATGTGTATATATATATATATATATATACACACACACAGTATATACGTTCTAAAACCAGTTACGCTCACTGAAATGAACAGACATGTTGGCCTTAATTTTGCCTTTTGCTGTATAGCAGTGGGAGCTCAGAGAATGCAATCATTTTGCATATAAAAGTGTTTCCATTATGAATAATGGATAGAAGCAAGGATAAATAAGGCAAAACATCTCAGTCACTCTTCAAAGGGCAACATAAAAATCATCTTCTGTAACAATTGCTTTATGGAAATGAAATGGTAACACTGTCCCTGTTAATAAATGTGTTTGAAGAAGACAAGGGATTTAGAGTGATGATGAAGGCCTATGTTCTCTCATTCAGTCTAGAGTACTAATTTCTAGCTATAATTAGAACTCTGTCAGGTCCAGTAATCTGCAACAAGTGAATAGTAGGGAAGAGAACTCCCTGCAATCCTCTTCTGGATTTTGGGGGCAGGCTTCTAATAAAGGGCAACTGCATACTTAAGGTCCTTATTATTTATCATAGAAACACCTTTGAAAAAGGTGAAATATATGCTGCGAAATGCGTCAGTACATTCACAACTACTTACAAGAACAAATCGGACCAAGGACATTCTGGTCCCTGCTATCATTAACCAGCCAAGCTCATATTTGGATACCGTATACCCAGTGAGGACTTACTGCTCCAGGACAATACAGACATAAAAGCAGGACTATTCCTCTAGTGGTTCATAGTGGAAAATACTGTGCTTGTTGGGCTTTGACTCATTTTTTGGGAGATACTAATCCAGCACTGTCTAGATGGATTCAGTCCGGGTGTAATTATAGAGACCAACACTGTTTTGTGTACATACTGGAAGTTTTGGTTGATGTGGTTATCAGTATCAAATTACTCATGCAGTACCTAATGCTTGATTTTCAATTAGTTGTTGCAACTCACTTATTTTATTATATGTTGTTATTAAATTATAGTTTCTATTTTGACAATCCATCTGATATTGTGTATTTTATATATTGATTATAAGTGCCGTTACATACTGTATATTTTTTTTGTTATCATAGGAAGGGTCTGATTACGTACAGTAAGTCGCCATGGAACGTTAGGCAAAATACTGGGGGGTGGGGGGGGTTATTCAGACCTGATTTCGCAGCAGCAAATTTGTTAGCATTTGGGCAAAACCATGTGCACTGCAGGTGTGGCAGATATAACATGTGCAGAGAGAGTTAGATTTGGTTGGGGTGTGTTCAAACTGAAATCTAAATTGCAGTGTAAAAATAAAGCAGCCAGTATTTACCCTGCACAGAAACAAAATAACCCACCCAAATATAACTCTCTCTGCAAATGTTATATGATATCTGCCCCACCTGCAGTGCACATGGTTTTGCCCAACTGCTAACAAATTTGCTGCTACGATCAAGTCTGAATTACCCCCTTAATTGGGCACCTTCCACGCTCTCCAATGTCAGAAATGACTACATAAAAACAGGTTAAAGTAATCATGTCCCATCGTTGTTGTCGACTGGGCTATAGGTGGGTAACTAGGTTGTACTAGTTTATGATGAGGTTTTGATCAGACCTGAACAGCATCAAATCCAGAGCAGCATGCAGTGTTCTTAAAACATAGGGCTCTATGGGGATTATTAAGGTTTGGTAGCAAACCATAAAAGCAAGCAATTGGTCAAAACCATGTTGCATTGCAGGTGGGGCAGATGTAAAATTAGAGATTTAGATTTGGGTGGGCTATATTGTTTCTCTACCGGGTAAACACTGGTTTTACACTGCAATTTAGAGTTCAGTTTAAACATACCTCACCCAAATCTAAAGCTCTCTGCACATGTTACATCTGCCCCAGCTGCAGATGGGTTTAGTTGGCTAACAAACCAGAACAAGACCCTATTTACTAAGCCTTGTGGCCAGACTGGTTTTGCCTGGTAAATGATTGCTGCTTTAAAAAAAAAGCGGGCAGACTCACACAAAAGTTCTGCTCCTCTGGAACTCTGTGGCTATTACATTTAGCCACTGGAGAGAGATAAAGTGGACACAAATAAAGTACCAACATGCTACTAACTGTCATTTTTCAAACACAGCCTGTAACATGACAGTTAGGAGCTGATTGGTTGGTACTTATCTTTGTCCACTTTATCTCTCTCCAAGGTTCAGTTAATAGACACCATAATTACAGTTCTCTTAAAATATTCACACATTTTCTAGTGGGGTATTTATAAATATATTGTAAATATTCTTCTTGTTCCTTTACCCAGGTAAAATTTGGTTTCAATCTAATTGGATAGATACTGTAGCTATTTGCATATATACCCCACTTGGTGTATAAGTTAACTTCATTGTATCACTGACTTTTATTTGTATAATGCAGTGATTCCTAAGCTTGGTCTTCAAGGCACAGGTTTCAAGGATATCCATGGCTGAGCATAGATGGTTAACTCAAATTGATTCACTTGTGCCCACGCATGGTTATCCTTAAAGCCAGAACTGTTAGGGTGCCTTGGCAAGGCTGCAACTAAGGGTGGACTAAGGGGTCATGTGCCCCAGGTGCCGGATTTGCAGGGGCAAGCTGTTCCTCCACCCCCTCCCGCTGCAATCACCTCCTGTAGCTCCCTGTACACACAGCTCGCTTGCAAACGTAATTGACAGTGCTGCCTCAGCACCAGCGCTCACCGCTAATGCTGAGATGAGTAGTGTCTTCCGCAACCCCTGTCCTCCATTATGCACATGCGCGATTTATGACATCCGTCTAGGTGCCATCTTCAGCAGCAGAGCAGTGCTTATGTGCCGGATGCGGTGTACAGTAGGGATGAGCGGGTTCGGTTCCTCGGAATCCGAACCCGCCCGAACTTCAGCTTTTTTCCACGGGTCCGAGCAGGCTCGGATCCTCCCGCCTTGCTCGGTTAACCCGAGCACGCCCGAACGTCATCATCCCGCTGTCGGATTCTCGCGAGACTCGGATTCTATATAAGGAGCCGCGCGTCGCCGCCATTTTCACACGTGCATTGAGAGTCATAGGGAGAGGACGTGGCTGGCGTCCTCTCCGTTTAGAGAAGAGAGAGACACAGTATTTTGGGGAGCATTAATATATATAATTGTATATAATATATATATATATTATATTGTATACCACCTACCCGTGGTTTTTTTTCTTCTTTCTTCTTTGTACATACTACTATAGTATAGTAGCTTACTGTAGCAGTCTGCGGTGCTGCTGAGCTGACAGTGTCCAGCAGGTCCGTCATCAGTCATCATTACCAATACCTAATAAATATATTATCTACCTGTCCGGCTGCAGTACTAGTGATATTATATATACATACATATATATATTGATTTCATCTCATTATCAATCATCCAGTCTATATTAGCAGCAGACACAGTACGTTAGTCCACGGCTGTAGCTACCTCTGTGTCGGCACTCAGCAGTCCATCCATAATTGTATACCACCTACCCGTGGTTTTTTTTTTCTTTCTTCTTTGTACATACTACTATAGTATAGTAGCTTACTGTAGCAGTCTGCGGTGCTGCTGAGCTGACAGTGTCCAGCAGGTCCGTCATCAGTCATCATTACCAATACCTAATAAATATATTATCTACCTGTCCGGCTGCAGTACTAGTGATATTATATATACATACATATATATATTGATTTCATCTCATTATCAATCATCCAGTCTATATTAGCAGCAGACACAGTACGGTAGTCCACGGCTGTAGCTACCTCTGTGTCGGCACTCGGCAGTCCATCCATAATTGTATACTAGTATCCATCCATCTCCATTGTTTACCTGAGGTGCCTTTTAGTTGTGCCTATTAAAATATGGAGAACAAAAATGTTGAGGTTCCAAAATTAGGGAAAGATCAAGATCCACTTCCACCTCGTGCTGAAGCTACTGCCACTAGTCATGGCCGAGACGATGAAATGCCAGCAACGTCGTCTGCCAAGGCCGATGCCCAATGGCATAGTACAGAGCATGTCAAATCCAAAACACCAAATATCAGTAAAAAAAGGACTCCAAAACCAAAAATAAAATTGTCGGAGGAGAAGCGTAAACTTGCCAATATGCCATTTACCACACGGAGTGGCAAGGAACGGCTGAGGCCCTGGCCTATGTTCATGGCTAGTGGTTCAGCTTCACAGGAGGATGGAAGCACTCAGCCTCTCGCTAGAAAACTGAAAAGACTCAAGCTGGCAAAAGCACCGCAAAGAACTGTGCGTTCTTCGAAATCCCAAATCCACAAGGAGAGTCCAATTGTGTCGGTTGCGATGCCTGACCTTCCCAACACTGGACGTGAAGAGCATGCGCCTTCCACCATTTGCACGCCCCCTGCAAGTGCTGGAAGGAGCACCCACAGTCCAGTTCCTGATAGTCAGATTGAAAATGTCAGTGTTGAAGTACACCAGGATGAGGAGGATATGGGTGTTGCTGGCGCTGGGGAGGAAATTGACAAGGAGGATTCTGATGGTGAGGTGGTTTGTTTAAGTCAGGCACCCGGGGAGACACCTGTTGTCCGTGGGAGGAATAGGGCCGTTGACATGCCTGGTGAAAATACCAAAAAAATCAGCTCTTCGGTGTGGAAGTATTTCACCAGAAATGCGGACAACATTTGTCAAGCCGTGTGTTGCCTTTGTCAAGCTGTAATAAGTAGGGGTAAGGACGTTAACCACCTCGGAACATCCTCCCTTATACGTCACCTGCAGCGCATTCATAATAAGTCAGTGACAAGTTCAAAAACTTTGGGTGACAGCGGAAGCAGTCCACTGACCAGTAAATCCCTTCCTCTTGTAACCAAGCTCACGCAAACCACCCCACCACCAACTCCCTCAGTGTCAATTTCCTCCTTCCCCAGGAATGCCAATAGTCCTGCAGGCCATGTCACTGGCAATTCTGACGAGTCCTCTCCTGCCTGGGATTCCTCCGATGCATCCTTGCGTGTAACGCCTACTGCTGCTGGCGCTGCTGTTGTTGCTGCTGGGAGTCGATGGTCATCCCAGAGGGGAAGTCGGAAGACCACTTGTACTACTTCCAGTAAGCAATTGACTGTCCAACAGTCCTTTGCGAGGAAGATGAAATATCACAGCAGTCATCCTGCTGCAAAGCGGATAACTGAGGCCTTGGCATCCTGGGTGGTGAGAAACGTGGTTCCAGTATCCATCATTACTGCAGAGCCAACTAGAGACTTGTTGGAGGTACTGTGTCCCCGGTACCAAATACCATCTAGGTTCCATTTCTCTAGGCAGGCGATACCGAAAATGTACACAGACCTCAGAAAAAGAGTCACCAGTGTCCTAAAAAATGCAGCTGTACCCAATGTCCACTTAACCACGGACATGTGGACAAGTGGAGCAGGGCAGGGTCAGGACTATATGACTGTGACAGCCCACTGGGTAGATGTATGGACTCCCGCCGCAAGAACAGCAGCGGCGGCACCAGTAGCAGCATCTCGCAAACGACAACTCTTTCCTAGGCAGGCTACGCTTTGTATCACCAGTTTCCAGAATACGCACACAGCTGAAAACCTCTTACGGCAACTGAGGAAGATCATCGCGGAATGGCTTACCCCAATTGGACTCTCCTGTGGATTTGTGGCATCGGACAACGCCAGCAATATTGTGTGTGCATTAAATATGGGCAAATTCCAGCACGTCCCATGTTTTGCACATACCTTGAATTTGGTGGTGCAGAATTTTTTAAAAAACGACAGGGGCGTGCAAGAGATGCTGTCGGTGGCCAGAAGAATTGCGGGACACTTTCGGCGTACAGGCACCACGTACAGAAGACTGGAGCACCACCAAAAACTACTGAACCTGCCCTGCCATCATCTGAAGCAAGAAGTGGTAACGAGGTGGAATTCAACCCTCTATATGCTTCAGAGGTTGGAGGAGCAGCAAAAGGCCATTCAAGCCTATACAATTGAGCACGATATAGGAGGTGGAATGCACCTGTCTCAAGTGCAGTGGAGAATGATTTCAACGTTGTGCAAGGTTCTGATGCCCTTTGAACTTGCCACACGCGAAGTCAGTTCAGACACTGCCAGCCTGAGTCAGGTCATTCCCCTCATCAGGCTTTTGCAGAAGAAGCTGGAGACATTGAAGGAGGAGCTAACACGGAGCGATTCCGCTAGGCATGTGGGACTTGTGGATGGAGCCCTTAATTCGCTTAACAAGGATTCACGGGTGGTCAATCTGTTGAAATCAGAGCACTACATTTTGGCCACCGTGCTCGATCCTAGATTTAAAGCCTACCTTGGATCTCTCTTTCCGGCAGACACAAGTCTGCTGGGGTTGAAAGACCTGCTGGTGAGAAAATTGTCAAGTCAAGCGGAACGCGACCTGTCAACATCTCCTCCTTCACATTCTCCCGCAACTGGGGGTGCGAGGAAAAGGCTCAGAATTCCGAGCCCACCCGCTGGCGGTGATGCAGGGCAGTCTGGAGCGACTGCTGATGCTGACACCTGGTCCGGACTGAAGGACCTGACAACGATTACGGACATGTCGTCTACTGTCACTGCATATGATTCTCTCACCATTGAAAGAATGGTGGAGGATTATATGAGTGACCGCATCCAAGTAGGCACGTCACACAGTCCGTACTTATACTGGCAGGAAAAAGAGGCAATTTGGAGGCCCTTGCACAAACTGGCTTTATTCTACCTAAGTTGCCCTCCCACAAGTGTGTACTCCGAAAGAGTGTTTAGTGCCGCCGCTCACCTTGTCAGCAATCGGCGTACGAGGTTACATCCAGAAAATGTGGAGAAGATGATGTTCATTAAAATGAATTATAATCAATTCCTCCGTGGAGACATTGACCAGCAGCAATTGCCTCCACAAAGTACACAGGGAGCTGAGATGGTGGATTCCAGTGGGGACGAATTGATAATCTGTGAGGAGGGGGATGTACACGGTGATATATCGGAGGATGATGATGAGGTGGACATCTTGCCTCTGTAGAGCCAGTTTGTGCAAGGAGAGATTAATTGCTTCTTTTTTGGTGGGGGTCCAAACCAACCCGTCATTTCAGTCACAGTCGTGTGGCAGACCCTGTCACTGAAATGATGGGTTGGTTAAAGTGTGCATGTCCTGTTTATACAACATAAGGGTGGGTGGGAGGGCCCAAGGACAATTCCATCTTGCACCTCTTTTTTCTTTAATTTTTCTTTGCGTCATGTGCTGTTTGGGGAGGGTTTTTTGGAAGGGACATCCTGCGTGACACTGCAGTGCCACTCCTAGATGGGCCCGGTGTTTGTGTCGGCCACTAGGGTCGCTTATCTTACTCACACAGCTACCTCATTGCGCCTCTTTTTTTCTTTGCGTCATGTGCTGTTTGGGGAGGGTTTTTTGGAAGGGACATCCTGCGTGACACTGCAGTGCCACTCCTAGATGGGCCCGGTGTTTGTGTCGGCCACTAGGGTCGCTTATCTTACTCACACAGCTTCCTCATTGCGCCTCTTTTTTTCTTTGCGTCATGTGCTGTTTGGGGAGGGTTTTTTGGAAGGGACATCCTGCGTGACACTGCAGTGACACTCCTAGATGGGCCCGGTGTTTGTGTCGGCCACTAGGGTCGCTTATCTTACTCACACAGCTACCTCATTGCGCCTCTTTTTTTCTTTGCGTCATGTGCTGTTTGGGGAGGTTTTTTTGGAAGGGACATCCTGCGTGACACTGCAGTGACACTCCTAGATGGGCCCGGTGTTTGTGTCGCCTACTAGGGTCGCTTATCTTACTCACACAGCTACCTCATTGCGCCTCTTTTTTTCTTTGCGTCATGTGCTGTTTGGGGAGGGTTTTTTGGAAGGGACATCCTGCGTGACACTGCAGTGACACTCCTAAATGGGCCCGGTGTTTGTGTCGGCCACTAGGGTCGCTTATCTTACTCACACAGCTACCTCATTGCGCCTCTTTTTTTCTTTGCGTCATGTGCTGTTTGGGGAGTGTTTTTTGGAAGGGCCATCCTGCGTGACACTGCAGTGACACTCCTAGATGGGCCCGGTGTTTGTGTCGGCCACTAGGGTCGCTTAGCTTAGTCATCCAGCGACCTAGGTGCAAATTTTAGGACTAAAAATAATATTGTGAGGTGTGAGGTATTCAGAATAGACTGAAAATGAGTGTAAATTATGGTTTTTGAGGTTAATAATACTTTGGGATCAAAATGACCCCCAAATTCTATGATTTAAGCTGTTTTTTAGTGTTTTTTGAAAAAAACACCCGAATCCAAAACACACCCGAATCCGACAAAAAAAATTCGGTGAGGTTTTGCCAAAACGCGGTCGAACCCAAAACACGGCCGCGGAACCGAACCCAAAACCAAAACACAAAACCCGAAAAATTTCCGGCGCTCATCTCTAGTGTACAGTCTCCTGAGTGAGTGAAGCATATTACTATGGAGGTGAGGGGGCTTGAGCATATTATTACTGGGGACTATCTTTGGTGGATAATATTATGGGGGATCGGGGAGGAGGGGCCCAAAATGTGTGTTGTAGTTGTGTATTGTTATATTGCTGGTTTTTTTTTGTTCTATACAGTAGGTGTTCTTGTATTCCTAGTTTTAACTGTGTCTTA
This sequence comes from Pseudophryne corroboree, assembly GCF_028390025.1. Classification (NCBI taxonomy): domain Eukaryota; kingdom Metazoa; phylum Chordata; class Amphibia; order Anura; family Myobatrachidae; genus Pseudophryne; species Pseudophryne corroboree. Next base: position 198,470,346 of record NC_086453.1, on the reverse strand, counting down.
GTGTGGCAGTATGAAGGGCAATTACACTGCTGACACATGGATCCATTGTGGAGCTGGAGGGATCTGCTCACACAGGGAACAAAAGGGGTGTGTTACCACACCTAGAGCCCTGCCCTATTGATACAGAGCCCAGGTGGGGCTTTAGCAGTCAGACAGTCCAGGTCAGGACTGCAGTTATATTCCAGTATGTCTGGAGGCTAGGAAGCCTTGGTTCTTATCTACAGGAGGTAGGGAGAACCCTAAAACTCTAAAGACTGTGAGACTGTTGAGAAGATGTGGCAGACAGCCATTGCAACCTTGTACTGAGGACACTGCCAGCACCCCTGCATTGCTGACACCCCTGCACTGAGGACACTGCCGGCACCCCCTATCACAGTAAGTGTATTACTGGTGTGTATATCACATCTGCCCTGCATTGTATCTTGTACTGTATCCCTCCCACACTGTATCCAACCCACACTGTATCCAACCCACACTGATACCGCACTCTACAGGGCCGGCTACAGGCCTACTAGCACCCTGAGTGAGAAAATGTCAAGGCGCCCCCCCCCCCCAAGCGGAGCACGCGTTCCTGGAAAAGTGGGCGTGGTCTTGCAACTTCATATTATCAAACTATAAATAAATATATTTTCACACCCCCTCTACGCACACTATTAGCAGCCTTACACATAACAGCCACAGTAGTGTTCCTTACACATAATGTCTCCAGTATAGTGCCAGATACACATAATGTCTACAGTATAGTGCCAGATGCACATAATGTCTACAGTATAGTGCCAGATTCATATAATGTCTACAGTATAGTGCCAGATACACATATTGGTATATGCAATTGCGGTCGAATTCCGGGTGGAATTCGACCGTTTTTAAATTCGACACAATTCGACCGTCGAATTCCGGCAGGTGGGTGCTGGAATTCGACATATTCAATAAAAAACGAATTCGACAGTCCCGCTGTCGAAAAACGGCCGATTTGACGGATTTTGATCCAATTTTTAAAAATGGTCAAAAAACGGTAAAAAACCTGAAAAAAAATTGCGTGGGGTCCCCCCTCCTAAGCATAACCAGCCTCTGGCTCTTTGAGCAGGTCCTGGTTGCCAAAATACGGGGGGGGGGAAATGACAGTGGATCCCCCGTATTTTAACAACCAGCACCGGACTCTGCGCCTGGTCCTGGTGCAAAAAATACGGGGGACAAAAAGAGTAGGGGTCCCCCATATTTTTTGCACCAGCACCGGGCTCCGCTAGCTGGACAGATAATGCCACAGCCGGGGGTCACTTTTATACAGCGCCCTGCGGCCGTGGCATTAAATATCCAACTATTCACCCCTGGCCGGGGTACCCTGGAGGAGTGGGGACCCCTTCAATCAAGGGGTTCCCCCCAGCCACCCAAGGGCCAGGGGTGAAGCCCGAGGCTGTCCCCCCCATCCAAGGGCTGCGGATGGGGGGCTGATAGCCTTGAGTAAAATGTAAGGATATTGTTTTTTGCAGAAGAACTACAAGTCCCAGCAAGCCTCCCCCGCAAGCCGGTACTTGGAGAACCACAAGTACCAGCATGCGGGGGGAAAACGGGCCCGCTGGTACCTGTAGTTCAACTGCAAAAAAAATACCCAAATAAAAACAGGACACAGACACCGTGAAAATACAACTTTATTTCACACATGCCGACACATACATATTTACCTATGTTGACACGCCGACTCTGGGCTCGTCTCCAAAGTCGACGTCCGGGGTACCTGAAAATAAAATTATACTCACCTGATCCAGTGTCCAGTTCTTTTATTGTAAACCACGTACTTGGCAAAAAAAAAATGCATTAACCCGAACCAGATGGACTGAAAGGGGTCCCATGTTTACACATGGGACCCCTTTCCCCGAATGCAAAGACCCCCCGTGACTCCTGTCACAGAAAGGTCCCTTCAGCCAATCAGGAAGCGCCACGTCGTGGCACTCTACTGATTGGCTGTATGCGCGTCGGAGCTGTCAGACGCGCATCGCACAGCTCCCTCCATTAGTTTCAATGGTGGGAACTTTGCGGTCAGTGATGGGGTTACCCGCGGTCAGCCACTTACCGCGGGTGACCTCACCGCTGACCACAAAGTTCCCACCATTGAAACTAATGGAGGGAGCTGTGTGATGCGCTGTCTGCCAGCTCAGACGCGCAAAGCCAATCAGGAGAGTGCCACGAAGTGGCGCTTCCTGATTGGCTGAAGGGACCTTTCTGTGACAAGAGTCACGGGGGGGTCTCTGCATTCGGGGAAAGGGGTTCCATGTGTAAACATGGGACCCCTTTCAGTCCGTCTGGTTCGGGTTAATGCATTTTTTTTTTTTTTTTGCCAAGTACGTGGATTACAATAAAAGAACCGGACACTGGATCAGGTGAGTATAATTTTATTTTCAGGTACCCTGGACGTCGACATCGGAGACGAGCCCAGAGTCGGCGAGTCAACATAGGTAAGTATGTGTGTCGGAATGTATGTAATAAAGTTATACTTTCACGGTGTCTGTGTCCTGTTTTTATTTGGGTATTTTTTTTGCAGTAGAACTACAGGTACCAGCGGGCCCGTTTTTCCCCCGCATGCTGGTACTTGTGGTTCTCCAAGTGGTTCTTAAAAATATAAAAATAATACTTGTGCCTCCTAAATAGACAAACCAAGTACCTAATCCCTTCTAATATAAATAGATATGCTATTACCCAAAAAAAACACACAAAAATACCCATGTTTTTAAAAAAAATTATTAGATTCCGCCAGCAAAGTGTGGCGGATTGAAAATGACAAATTTACTGTCTAAAAGCACTGTTGTCGAATTTACAATCTTCAATTGAATATACTTTTGTCGAAATGCCGCATTTGTACCATTGCAGAAATGTCCAATTTGACAAATGTGAATTGCAAAAAGTCCAATTTGGAATGGCCGTTTTTTTGGCGAAAAGTACTGTATTGCATTGTCGTTTTTTTTTTTTTTGGCGAAAATGTCCCGTTTTTCGACATTTTCGGGAATTTGACCGCAATTGCATATTACCCATAATGTCTATAGTAGTGCAGTGGCAGATAGACATGACATGCCCCCCAGTAGTGCCAGACAGACATGATATGCCCCCCAGCAGTGCCAGATAAGTGCCAGATAGACATGATATGCCCCTCAGCTCAGCAGTGCCATATACACATGATATGCCCCTCAGCAGTGCCAGCTACACATGATATGCCCCTCAACAGTGCCAGCTACACATGATATGCCCCCAGCAGTGCCAGCTACACATAATATACCCCCCAGCAGTGCCAGCTACACATGATACGCCCCCCAGAAGTGCCAGATAGACATGATATGCCCCCCAGCAGTGCCAGATAGACATGATATGCCCCCCAGCAGTGCCAGATAGACATGATATGACCCCCCAGAAGTGCCAGATAGACATGATATGACCCCCCAGCAGTGCCAGATACATATATGCCCCCAGTGCTAGATATATAAATGCCCCCACAGTGCCAGATACATATATGCCCCCATAGTGCCATATACTGTACATATATGCCCCCACAGTGCCAGATACATATATGCCCCACAGTGCCAGGTACATATATGCCCCCACAGTGCCAGATACATATATGCCCCCACAGTGCCAGATACATATATGCCCCAGTGCCAGACACATTTATGCCCCCACAGTGCCAGATACATTTATGCCCCCACAGTGCCAGATACATTTATGCCCCCACAGTGCCAGATACATTTATGCCCCAGTGCCAGATACACATGTCCCTACAGTGCCAGATACATATATGCCCCCAGTTCCAGATACACATGTCCCCACACAGTGCCAGATATGCCCCCAGTGCCAGATACACATGTCTCCAGAGTGCCAGATATGCCGCCACAGTACCTGTGCTGGCGATAAGGGAGGGGGAGTGCTGTGGGGCGCAGGCGGACTAAAGCAGAACTACTCAGTGCGTGCAATGCGCGCTGTGCGGTGCCGGCATCTGTCGTCAGATGCCGGCGCCGCACAGCGTGCACAGCATGCACAGAGCAGATTAGCATAGTGCCGCCTGCATCACTCCCCCTCCCTCATCATAACACACAGGCAACCACTGCTTGTAATTGGAGGCTGGCCATGACGGATGTACGCTGCTGCAGGTTCCAGGACCAGGCTCCAGGCTTCAATATGCCATCATTGCGCACCGCACAGCACCAAACAGCACCGCACAGCACCGGGGGGCACCACCAGTAGTGGATCTTGCCACGGCGGCGGCACCCTCTGGAAGACTCTATGTCTACAGCTCTTCAGGAACATCTCATGATCTCTAGTGAAGCTTCCTTGAACAAATATACTGAGGCTAAACAGTTACTAAATGATTTTCTACTGTCTCAAGCTAAAAAAGATTTGATGTGTTCTCGCTACAAGTATCACAGTGGGGAAACAAGGCAGGACATCTTTTAGTGACTATGGGAAGGAAAGAGCAATCTAAACGCTTTATAACGGCTCTGAAGCATAGACAGACTGGACAGCTAATCACTGATACTCGCGCAATTGTGCATCATTTTGAACCGTATTTTACTGACCTATATTCTGATCTTCCCTTTGACAGAGAGGCGCATGAGCTATTGATGAGAAAGGCAAACATACCATCCCTAACTACTACTCAGGCAGAGTCATTGATAGAACCAATCACTGCACTAGAGGTTGGCGATGCAATATCTAAACTTCATCTGCACCAGTCTCCGGATCCTGATGGTCTATCGAATGAATTCGACAAAATCTTACACCCACATATTACCCCTACTTTACTTGAATTATTTAATGATATACTACGGCATCACACTCCTTTTCAACACTTTAATACGGCACACACTATTCTGATCCCCAAACCTAATCGGGACCCTCAGATGGTTGGATCCTATAGACCCATAACTATTGAATACTGACCTCAAATTATTCGCTAAAATTCTCTCAGAAAGGCTACAATTGATTCTTCCTCATGCCCTAGCTAAATACATAATAAATAGATTATATGGTAATAATCATATTTTGAGAGCACAAGTATATTTTGTAAAACAATTTTAATACATAAAATTAAATAGTTACATATGTATATAAAGCAATCACTGTCACTTTAAATACAGGTTGAGTATCCCATATCCAAATATCCGAAATACGGAATATTCCGAAATACGGACTTTTTTGAGCGAGAGTGAGATAGTGAAACTTTTGTTTTCTGATGGCTCAATGTACACAAACTTTGTTTAATACACACAGTTATTAAAAATATTGTATTAAATGACCTTCAGACTGTGTATATAAGGTGTATATGAAACATAAATGAATTGTGTGCATGTAGACACACTTTGTTTAATGCGCAAAGTTATAAAAAATATTGTCTAAAATGACCTTCAGGCTGTGTGTATAGAGTGTATATGAAACATAAATGCATTCTGTGCTTAGACTTAGGTCCCATCACCATGACATCTCATTATGGTATCTAATTATTCCAAAATACGAAAAAATCCGATATCCAAAATACCTCTGGTCCCAAGCGTTTTGGATAAGGGATACTCAACCTGTATCACAATTAAAATTAGTTAATTACACAAATATCCTCAATTCATATAGGTTGTTTAAGTGCACTTATAGTATTATATGCTTTTATAATCATAGCATTGCCCACCGCTGATGGTGGGATGCGCGACCTCCAGTAGATTTTGGAATTAAATAAGATCAATGTCTTGATCCAATTTTAATAGGACTCCATTTGGATGTGAGCTTTTAATCACTTTTGCAGGTAAAAAATAGCACAGTTACTCACAGTTCCCAATGCTGTCTGACACCAGCCGACACTATCAGTGCTGCAGTAGTCCACCTTGGTTGTATATAAATACCCGGAGCAACCCCAGTGTGCAACAAGGACCATCAGTTCTGCGCTGCTAGCTGGAGTACAAGCCACACTGGCAGGATGATTCAACAGCCGGAGGGAGGGCACGTTCCCGATGTATGAAGTGGTTCAGCGGAGGTAATTTGTGGATGGCAGGGATGACAGCAGGTATGCTCTGTAGGGTTTCCTTGATGCGTTTCTCAGCAATTATCTCTTTGTGGTTTCCTCAGAAGGTGTGTAAAAAGCAGCACAAGTATTCCAGGTATATATCCCATTAGTCCACCAATGGGAGGTAGTCATCAATCAAAGTATAGCAGGTGTCGCCACTAATGATTGTTTAGTAAGGAATACAGGTGCACACGGAAATACTTACAAATCTAACAAAGTATCAATTGATCAGCAAAACTCAAAAGGTTATTAAAAAAAAGTAACATAAGTATAATAGGTTATTAAAACATTCTTTAATTATTATAAATATCAAGAAAATAGCCAGGCATCGCTGTACTGGTATTAGTATCCATATATACATATTGTAAAGATAAATATTCCCAAGTTGTCAAGTTAGCAACTAGCAGCTTGTTTGCTCAGCGGTTAGAGACGCAGGTTAGTATACTGAGGTACCCAGGTTTGAGCTCCACTCTGTCCAATAGATTTCACAATAATTTTATTTTGTACTAAACACTTAATTTCTCTTAATAAATTTGTCATGATAAATGTATATGTATTATTTGTTATTACTACAGTTAGATCACTTATAGACCCACCCTCTAAACTATTATGTAGATGAACAGGAATAAGTCCTGAATCACTCATGCAAATTCCAGTACAAAACAATAACAAGATACATTATTATAAATAAAACATGTAATTCCAAGGATTAGAATTGATACAGGGCACAATCATAGTGAGCTAACCAGATTACTATAAAATACACTGTTAAAGAAGACTATAGCTGAGTATGATGTCATTGAAACTTTAGTAACATCGAAACAGAGGATCTTTTCACTTTCTTATGGAAGGCATTCTAAAGATCATTTATTCCGATGATAAATGTTTCTATTATGCCAATTATCATTAAGAATAATAATCTAGCCCACTACACCCACTCATAAGAGATGCTAATGAAACGTTGTATTGATCACTTTCAAATTGTGATCTAAATAGTGTATATTCCTTCAAAAGATATACAGAACCCAAGAAGAGAATGGTTCTTGATAAATTATACCAAGCATGAAAATGAGCCCAATCCGAAGAGACGGTGATGGCAAATGCAAAATGAATCAAATATTATTAATTTCAATATTCTCGTTCAAACCGAGTGAGGGTCCTCAATGAAAATATCCAGTATGCCTCTCTTTTACACAATAAATTGTACCTATCCCCCCCTCTTTCGGTTTCACTAACATGTTCTATACCTTGAACTGTGATACCTTCTATGGCACCTTTATGTTTATATTTAATATGTGCTGACAATCTGTGCGACCTAATCTCCTACAAGATGTTTCGTCTATGTTCCAAGAATCTTATATTGATTTTTCTAGTAGTCTTTCCTACGTACTGTATCCCACATATACATGTGATCACATAAATGACATACGGGGGGATATTCAATTGTTTGAAAAGTCAGTTGGGAGTCTGTTTTTTCTATCTAATAGACAGGAGAAAACAGGCACCCAACCACTTTTCAAACATTTGAATTCCCCCCATGGAGTCTCACAGTTAATAAACTAATTTCTATCAAACCTGGTACCATAAGTATTGGAATAAAAGGTAAAACTTCTGTCCTTAATATGTTTGCATGTCAAACACTTGTTACAGCCATATTTAAAGCAGCCCACTCTGTGTGCTAATTCTCTACTTATTTGTTTATTTGATGGATCTCTATAATGACTTGGTGAAAGAAAATTCTGTAAACTTCTTCCTTTTTTTAAAGACAATCCTTGAGTTTTCATCTAAGGACAGTGCTAATACTCTATCAGCTTTTAGAATCCCATGATTTTTCTTTATAATACGTTTCACCTTCCTTAAACATGAATTGAATTTTGATATAAAGACCAGATTGGAATCTTTATCCATAGAGAGCACCTTCTTGACTGAAGACTTATTTAATAGATCTCTATTTTCACCAATTGCTTCTGTATATGCTTGTTCAAGAATAACCAATGGATAATTCTGCTCTAACAGAGCCGTTGTTAATTTTATTGCTTTTATATCAAATTGTTTAAGATCTGAACAATTACATCTATGTCTATAGTATTGGCTTTTGGGGATATTATTGAGCCATGGCTGGTAATGACAGCTCCTGTAGTTTTAAACTTTTTATTGCAATCCACATCTTTTTATATGTGGAGGTTGAGATCATGTTGTTGTGAACTCTAAGGGCAATCATTAGTGTTAAGAAAATTAAGAAATTCTGTAGCTAATTGGTGACTCCCATCCCAAATGAAAAGCATATCGTCAATGTACCTACCATAGAGCACCAGGTTCACCCTGTATGGGCCACACCAGACATAATTGTCCTCGAAGCGGCCCATATACAAGTTGGCAAAATTAGGGGCAAACCTGGTGCCCATGGTGTTACTGTGAATCTGTAAATAAAACCGACTGTCAAAAGTGAAATAGTTGTGTGATAATATAAATAAAACCGAATCTAACAAAAACTGACATCTTATCTCACTCAGACTGTCATCCGTATACAGATAGTTTTTCAAAGAACCATACTCGTAGTTGGCATTGACCACCGCCATCAGAACGATGCTGAAGTACCCCTTATAGTTGTAATACAATGAACCCCTGTTGATAGGAGGGATAATGGGTGTTTACCATCAATGGCTCCACCGCAATTAAGGAAATGCCACCTGGTTTCAAACTCCTCTGCGATGGCTTGCCACTCTTCTACACTTGCAAGGAACTAGAGAAAAATAGAAAAAAAATGATTAACACATGATAAATGTTTGTGTTTTTAACCTACAGATTTCCACTTTCGAGCATGATTCAACTGACACCCCAGACCTCAGCCTTCTTGCAGACCCTGAGGACTCATCACAAGTGCCACCAACACTGCAAGAAAGCATTGTGCCTAAGCCTCCAGCCACCTTTCCTCAGGCTGCACCCCAAGCTGCACGGAAGAGAGGCAGGAAGAGAAAGCACACCCAGGATGATGAAAAGGAGGCCATGTGCTTTCAGCAGGTTATAAGGGCATTGTCAAGCCCCCCCCCCCAACCTGTTTGACCAGTTTGGGACATACATTGCCACCTCCATACACCCTGCCCCTCTCGATGAAGTGGACCACTTTGAGAGACTGGCCAATGAAATGGTCTTTCTGCTGAGGAGAAGCCATTTAGATGATGACATGGTGATTGGTCACCATTCTACTACTCTCTCTACTTATTGCACCCAACTCCAGCCTATTCATCCCACCCAACTCCAGCCTATTCCTCCCAGCCAACTTCAGCCTATTCCTCCCAACCAACTTCAGCCTATTGATCACACCGAACTCCAGGATATTCCTCCCACCCAAGCCCAGCCTACACCCCCACAAACCTATTCTTCTGCTATTTATACAACTATGCTGGAGGCAGAAGATGACGATGTGCCCAATTTTTCTGAGTTTTAGGGGTTTTATTTACTTTTAAATTCATAATAAATATGATGCTGTATGGTGCTATATGGTGCTTTGGATGCAGACATATGGTGGAGGATACACACATGCTGCAAGTGCATAATTATGGGGCTGAGAACATTGTTTCTGCACTTACAGCATGTGAATATTCTCCTGTTCAAATCTGCAGCCAAAACACCATATATACCTCAGAATATATATACCGCACCATATTTATTGTGAATTAGAGGGATTGGGTAAAAAAACTAGAGATGAGCGGGTTCGGTTTCTCTGAATCCGAACCCGCCCGAACTTCATGTTTTTTTACACGGGTCCGAGCGACTCGGATCTTCCCGCCTTGCTCGGTTAACCCGAGCGCGCCCGAACGTCATCATCACGCTGTCGGATTCTCGCGAGGCTCGGATTCTATCGCGAGACTCGGATTCTATATAAGGAGCCGCGCGTCGCGGCCATTTTCACACGTGCATTGAGATTGATAGGGAGAGGACGTGGCTGGCGTCCTCTCCGTTTAGAAATTAAAATAGATAGGAGAGTGAGAGTGAGACACTTCATTTACTTACTGGAGCTTAGGAGGAGTTATACTAGTGACTGATGACCAGTGACCTGACCACCAGTGCAGTTTTATAATTTATTATTATTTAATAATCCGTTCTGTTCTTGTTCTCTGCCTGAAAAAAACGATACACAGTGACTCAGTCACACTCACATACCATATCTGTGCTCAGCCCAGTGTGCTGCATCATCTATGTTGACAATGCTAAATTCCTTTGTCGAATAAACAACCCTTTATGAAGCTAAGAACACTGTACGCTGTTTACTTAAGAAGTACCGTAATGGTACGCTATCTGCGTAGCGATCGCTCAGCCGTAGGCGAGACGCTCAAGCGTCACGTTCGCTCACGGCCCAGTGATCACAGGACACGTTATTGGTTATGTCTAGGGGAATGATTCGCTGTAGCGTAGCATACGCTCGAGACCACGAGGAGGTCACCAGCGATGCAGACGCTTACAACACTATACCTTTATGTTAAAACCTTATACCAATGAAATACACTGAATACCTTAATGTGAGTACAGGGTGTAAGTGCAACCTTGTGTAACCTGACTATCTACAAAGCTGCTTGAGCGTCACCGACGCTCAAGTGAACACTTATCACTATAGAAAATACACAGATACTGGTTTAGGTTCCAAGGCCTATTAACTGTATTATGTCTAATATACTTGTAAAAGGGGATAACAGTACATATGATACACTACAATATAACAGAGACTTCCTAACCACAGATCTAAACAATAAATACAAAAAGACAATACTATACTAACCTGAATGCTATACAATACAATGCTATAATACTATGAGAGATGTAAGAGTAAAGAAGAGAGAGAGAGATGGAGAGAGAGAGAGAGGAATTGGCTCACAGAAAGACAATGATTACGGAGAGAAACTTACGCACAAAGGGTAACGATCGCAAGCGCCTCTGGACAGCCAGCTTCCCGATTATCAGCAATGATAACAGTTTGAAGAGAAGTAAAGGCTGGATGTCACAGGCCCGTCTTTTATGCTACTCACACAATGCAATCTATTGGTCCCTACAGTCTCACTGTCCATTGGACGCAGGAACTCGGCTTCGCATTATAACAAAGGTCACAAGTTGATTCATATCAGTGGCCCTGGTTATGCAAAACAATGGGTGATAACTAACACATTCCTGTCTTCTGGAGGGGGTATTGTTTGGCGAATACAAAACAGAATCCTGTCTGGGTTCTGTTCTATATTCATGATGTCCACTTTCAGTTGAGACAATGACATCTCAGCCCTCATTCTCCTGTATACAAATCCAGCCCCATTTGTAAACACAGGTGTTGACCCTCCTCATTGAGTCTCAAAAGCTCAGTGTAATTAAAGACTATTGTACTCCGTCTGCGGGAAAGATACTGATTTGGAGTACAATTGATCTTCAATTACTATTCCTGTGTTTACCTTATGCATGTGTAGATATGAGGCCCTCTTAACATGCAAACTATTGTTTGGGGGATCTCTGAGGTCAAAGAGACATTTGAGACCTACTGATGCCTGTCTCCAACTGTTCAGATGCATGACTAAGTAAGGACAAATAATATTAAATAAATGGACATAACTTCTTATGTCCATAACTATTCGCACGAGCAATTAATCTGCTCCAAACCAACACCGGAATATTGCTATTTAAATACTCTTCCGATAGGTACCAAACACCACTGTCTGACTCCTGTTAGACCCTTCGCACAATACAAAGAGGGATTCCTCCGTTCAGGGACATTCTATATTAACCAAACTTTCAGAATCTATCAAAGGGACCATAATCTATAAACTACATTAATTGTGAAAATATGTAACGAATGAGTCGCACGCTACGACTACGTAAACTCTACCGTAAATACGCATACCGCGCCTGTGAGTGCACGTTATTGCGGGTATGCGAATCCACGGGAGAGCGCATGCACGCGCAGCGCGGACCAGTGTGCGGTGCAAATATGGCAACGTGCATTGAGACATTTTTCTGACTTTGACAGTCCACCCTTTGGCAGTCAATAATAACTGCCACAAAACATTTAAGGAGAAAAATGCAAGTCAGGGGTTAATTGATTTCCATGGTTGGGTAGGGGAGGAGAGAGGAGAAGGTGTGAAGAGGGTATGACCTAGTGAGATAGCAGAAGCATGTGTGTATGAATCCATGTTTGGGGGGTCATGTATCATCGTGCCGTACGTGTTGTAAATCAAGCTTCGAGGTATTGCGAAGTATACATTTGAATTCCTTCTTATCCTGTGGTACAGGTCTGTGGATGGGCTGTCAAACTTTACCGAGCTCATTTCGGATTTTGAACAAAATGGGGAGCACATTTTAGTTGATGATACATGAATGGGGGAGGTATGTGGTTGCTGATATCTGTGCCTGTATTCCCTATCGTCTATGTGTGTCGTTACCTGAGGGTTGTAGAGATGAAGATAAAGAACACTTACGAAAAATGCAATGATATTCTATGTCAGGGAAATGTACATCTGTCGTCGAAGTTGTTTTCGGTATCTGTTGAGAGTCGTCTTCTTTGCGCTGTATTGCTCCTTAGGCATGAGCAAATAGCTTTGTCTGAGCCATCAGATTTACAAAAATGTTGGGCTAGCGTGAGTTTAAAAATACTAGGGAAACTGGGGATCCATGGCAAAGTTCATCAAGTGTCCATATTTAAAGTTGTCAAATCTTCTTCTTTGGTCAATCCGTTGTCTGTATACATCTCGTCTCGTCAGCTTCCTCGTCCAAGGGGGGTCTTTGTATCTTGGAGAAAAGCAGAAAAACAGGTGAAAGAAACGGACCGTATAATCGCATTTTCATCACATCCTGGTTTCTATCATTGGGTCATAAATCAAATCCAGGTTAATTACGGTTTCCTCACTCCTCAAGCTCATCACTCTTGTACTTTGTTTGCACCTCATTAAAGCCTGCCCGCATCTAAATATCAATCCAATCGATATAACGACACCCAAGATACATAGTAGAAACTTTCCAACATCCATTATGACTCCTTGAGCCCAGTCTCCTAAACCGGAGAACCAATTTCGCGGGTTCAACCATGACACCCAACCAGTCAGCTCATTACCTACAGCAGCAAGGGTGAGATTGTGTTTTCGACGAAATTCCCACTTTAGTTGGAGAATATCGTCCATCTTTTGGTCTATGACCTCTACCGGATCCTCGGTGCTATTTGTGATATACGTGCAACACTTTATGCCGTACTGTGTTGCCAATGTAACACAATATCCGCCTGTTACTGCTGTAAGATAATTAAGAACCATCCTATGCTGAACTAGTTCTGTTTTATAAGCTTGAAGTTCTCTTCCAGTGTATCTAAACGTGTCATCATACATTTCAGTGATATTATCTAACAAATTGGCGAGTGCGGAAATGTATTTATAATTCATCACTCCTCGAGCGGTACGAGTGAAATCTAACGCTACCAGAACCTGAATCCCGGTGGATTCATGGATAAGATCAGAGGCCGGATGCTCTAACCTTTCTGACAGTTGTCTTTTAACCCGGTGCTCGTAGTGAGTGTGAGTATAAGGAGCTTGGGCACCACGGTGTATGTCCTTCATTTTGTCATGTGTAACAGTCATCACTTCAGGCAATACTTTTCCAATATAACACAATCCTTCAGAGTTTGGGGCAAGCCACTTGTACGCCTTTCTCCCGCATATGAAATATGCATCATCGGGGAGAACATAAGGGACGGAGAAGGACATGACCATGTTACAAACCTTCCAGGTGAAATCTCCTGACCCTAATTCTTCCAACTGCTTAATGCACGTATCGGTTTGTACGATATGTGCACAGTATCCTGGTGATACCTCTCCAACTCTAGTAATCCTATTTCCTAAGGTATATCGATACCGAAAAGATTTTCCTCTACTGGCTATGTGGCGTACCAGCTCTGTATCTGTAGGCATTCTATCTGCTCTGTGTGAAAAGGTCATGGTAAGGTTGCTCCATGACACTTCCCAATTTCCCGGTTTTCTGGGATTGGAGATGTTAAAACATATGAGGGACCTATCCACATGGTATTGGTGGAGCTTCAAACTAGGAGGGCTGGAGATATTAAACCTCCGGTCCACCGGTCTCCCACCACTTAGCTCAAGTACCTCCCCTAACGTTAAAGGAAATGGTACTAGCCCTGATTTGCTGTGACCCTGAGGTACTTGAGAGCATACCCAACAATCGGTCTTATTTAACACATTACCCACTAAGGAGTGATAGTCACTCAATGGATGCCGGTCCATATGGATATTAAAACTGGATTGGCATTTCTTTGTTACAGAGCCTACAGATACAACTTTCTTTTTGAACTAACATTCCTTCACAGTTGTTTACAAATAACATGGTTGTTAGATCGTGCCCGGTACTCGCCTTTGCTTGGTGATTGGGTTGCTATTGGAAATTTACACCTCCGTCTCAGTCATCAGGACCTTTCTGGATCCTTTCTCGACCTCACTGGTACTCTCACCGAAACAGACTGCTCTGGTCAACATCATGGTTAACGGGAAAATCCATGTCACAGTCTCTTGGGGCAAGTCCATCTTACAGGAGGAGAAAAGAAGAAATTTGTAAAGGGGGTATAAGAAAATCAGTTTGAGGGGGAGAGAACTCGTTACGATAATAAGTTCTCTCGTTTTGTTGTTCTTTTTGTTCTGCTGTCCTCTCAAAAGGTGCTGTCTCTTCAGTCTTCCGAATGAACCTTCTGGTGATGTAATCTTTCTTCCTGACTAGCGATCTTTCTGTGTGGAGCAAAAATCTGGCATTACCATTGGTTAACACTTAGGGGTGACATACCATCTTTAAATCATGGAAACATGAGTGAGGAGAGAGAGAAAATAAAAAACAAAAGAGATAGAGAACAATTCATGTGCATATATACATTACATAACCCGACAATAACCATCAATAAGAGAAGAGAAACAAAGCATTTTTAAACATTGTCAACATTAAGAAAACATTGTCAGACTATTTGGCTGTCGTATCTACGTGTCTAATGGTTTCCTTGAGCAGTCCCTCCCCACCAGCACTTGCATTATTCCACTGTCTGTATCTGGCCAGAATACATAGTGGTGGATAGGTCATGCTGGGGTTTGGTAGACTTCTGCAAGGACCAAGCGAATATGCAATGTTTGAATTCTTACCAATAATCGTCAGAGATGGGGATAGAGAGAGGGAGAAAAAAACATTTTTCACAAATACATTTACAACTTTTCACCTGGTCATTCCTGTGTCTTTAGTGAATGACCTCCCACTTCATTAACCGTTACTTCAGGCTTGCCTCCATTCCTAATAATCACCTTTCCTGCCTATGTGATCCTTGATTATAATGGTGTGTGTTGTAATTTTGCTCATTTCTTGGTCTAGGGGGTCTAACTTTATGTGGGTTATTACAGTAGTTGGCATAATGCCCTTCTCTTCTACAATGGTAACAAATCCTTGGCTTTCTCCATGTGCCAATGGCCTGGGGTTTTGGTTGATTTGATGCCTCCTCAAACGCTCGGATGTTCATCATCATCAATCGTTTCCCCTGTACTTCCCTGATTCTTTGGTTACCATGATTATGTCGTTGTCTAGGGGGTTGGTATGCCTTCTGTGAATCTTTGATCATACAGTTAGATCTTTCCTAGGATCTGGGTAATCAGACATGATTGATCTCAATTCTGTCCGGGACCAGGGATGGCGCATTGCACTGTCCTTGACGGGAATGGTTCCCTGATCGTCAGTCTTCCCATTGGGGACTGTGATCACCCTGGCAGGACTAAACTCAATTACATCACCTTGTTTTGGTCTTATAATATGGGGTACATTTGTTTGTGCGTGATATAAAACATTGTACGTACCTGTGGACACGACCTCACCTGACCCTCCGTTAGGGAGTTTGATTATTGCCTTTACCAATTTGGTCGTGTCCACCTGGATGTCTTGTAGGATGGCTTCTGGAAGAGGTGCCGACATCGTTCTGGGCTCACTTTCTTGTTTGTATTCCTGAGGGAGGTTTGACATGGGGTGCAGCTTGCACAGGTTAATAGTTGTACATTCAACAGTATTACAATAATCATTGTTACATTTATTACACTTATTCTTATAATCTATATTACAGTTGCTAAGAGCGTTTTTATTGTTCCACCTTTGTGCTTTTCTCTCCGCAATCAACTCCTCTCCTCCTGCCATATCTCTCCCCTCAAGATAAGAGTCAGAAAAGTCAATAGACTCTTTTTGTAATTCACTTTCCTGTTGCCATAACTGTAAATATTCATAATGTTTATTTTGTCTCTTCGTTGGTTCAACGAGACTTATCCTCCTCCTTAAATTTTGTAACACTACTGGACTGAAGCTACCTATTCTTGGGAATTTGTCCCTGTCTTGTACAGTCATTCTCTCCCATTCATCACATAAAACTTCAGCGTGATTTCCATACTTCCGACCCGATGGATCGGTTCTCTGAATCAACCCGAACCGAGGTTGATCGCCCCCTACCTGAACAAATGGCCCCCATAATCTGCAGGCGTTGCCTATTCCTCCTTGAATATCAAGGCTTTCAGCGAACCCTTACAAACAAACCAAGATGTCCTTGGGCAGGCCGGCGGTGGTGGTTTATCAAGTACCCCACTTACTTCTCGCCCACGTTGGCCTGTGCTGCAATCACTGTAGCCAGAGCTGCAGTACCCAACCTAGGGCCCCTGTGAACCTTTATTTACTGGGGCGTGCTGGACCTACCAGTCCCCAGTAAGTATCGGTTGTTGGATAGTTCCCGAGTGACCAGCGAACTTCCCTTCCCAAAAAATAAAAAATTACACAAATCACATCAGAATGTACAGATAGCGTTTGTGACCACTTTACTCTAATGGTATTAGGTCAGATTACTAACTACTGCACACAATAACGTGCGGTCCAATCGTTCAGTATACGAGCACTACTTGTCATGTACTGAAAGATCAATGGAATCTATGTTTCCGGCTGCGATTCCTTCAGCCAGAGCTTGTATGGCCTATATGGGTTCTGCACCAACACCCCAGGCGTTGTGCCACTGGACTTTTATAGCGGACCTCTTTGTCTATTTTACCTGTTACCTTATGACCTCCTGGTCTGTTACCTTATGACCTCCTGGTCTTGTTACCTTATGACCTCCTGGTCTTGTTACCTTATGGTCCGCTATACTCTAATGCTCAAATATTATTTAACCAGAGATGCCTCCCTAGCCACCGTATATGTCACTTACACGTATGTCCCTTGACGAGTACCCGGCTTTCCTTTTGGTTCCACCTTAAAGTTATATAAACTTTTGTATACAAAACACACTCACTCAACACATGTACACTTTTGTTTCTATATCTATTTCTGCGCAGAAATTGTCTTCAGGCCAAGAGTGTTACCAATTAGGAGCAGGATCTGTTAAACTAAATTTCAGATTTTCTAAAAATAGATTTGCGTTATTTACCGCGTCGCGTTATCTACCGCTGTGCGTTAATTATCGCCTTTGCGTTACTTCACTTTATCACAACTTGAGCTACGTGGGCGTAACCGGACGCTACGTTGCGTAATGAACGCTGCGTGCGTCTGCCTTTTGGATTGCGTACGCTAGTCTTTGTTAGCGACACGTGTATGCAATGCAAAGGATCCACCGTAACACAATATATTTTTATCAATGTAAATGATCCCTGATCATCTACCGCAATCCACACTGACTGCCTTGTATCTTCAGACAAACCGTGTGTTGTTCTATACTTTAACTATTACCTCTACTATTAAATAACAGCAAATCTCCTTTTAGCACTTTCTATCAACTATAAAATTTGGCAAACAGGAATAGTGATATACGAAAAATGAAATACACAAGTGAAAAGAAATGCAGGTATGTATGCGTACGCAAGACAAAAGAAAAATAAACAGTTTTAAAAAGACACAAGCGTTTTGTTCTTACTTCCGGTTACCGGGTTCCTTCAGCACTCTTTATCTAAGCGAAGCAGACGCTTATCCCGCCAGCACTTATGAGACAATCTCCCACCCTTTGCTGGGGGATAATGTCTGCTGATCTACCTAGTGCAGATGTGAGAAGTATAGGACGAGCCCGCAATTGACAATGCTAAATTCCTTTGTCGAATAAACAACCCTTTATGAAGCTAAGAACACTGTACGCTGTTTACTTAAGAAGTACCGTAATGGTACGCTATCTGCGTAGCGATCGCTCAGCCGTAGGCGAGACGCTCAAGCGTCACGTTCGCTCACGGCCCAGTGATCACAGGACACGTTATTGGTTATGTCTAGGGGAATGATTCGCTGTAGCGTAGCATACGCTCGAGACCACGAGGAGGTCACCAGCGATGCAGACGCTTACAACACTATACCTTTATGTTAAAACCTTATACCAATGAAATACACTGAATACCTTAATGTGAGTACAGGGTGTAAGTGCAACCTTGTGTAACCTGACTATCTACAAAGCTGCTTGAGCGTCACCGACGCTCAAGTGAACACTTATCACTATAGAAAATACACAGATACTGGTTTAGGTTCCAAGGCCTATTAACTGTATTATGTCTAATATACTTGTAAAAGGGGATAACAGTACATATGATACACTACAATATAACAGAGACTTCCTAACCACAGATCTAAACAATAAATACAAAAAGACAATACTATACTAACCTGAATGCTATACAATACAATGCTATAATACTATGAGAGATGTAAGAGTAAAGAAGAGAGAGAGAGATGGAGAGAGAGAGAGAGGAATTGGCTCACAGAAAGACAATGATTACGGAGAGAAACTTACGCACAAAGGGTAACGATCGCAAGCGCCTCTGGACAGCCAGCTTCCCGATTATCAGCAATGATAACAGTTTGAAGAGAAGTAAAGGCTGGATGTCACAGGCCCGTCTTTTATGCTACTCACACAATGCAATCTATTGGTCCCTACAGTCTCACTGTCCATTGGACGCAGGAACTCGGCTTCGCATTATAACAAAGGTCACAAGTTGATTCATATCAGTGGCCCTGGTTATGCAAAACAATGGGTGATAACTAACACATTCCTGTCTTCTGGAGGGGGTATTGTTTGGCGAATACAAAACAGAATCCTGTCTGGGTTCTGTTCTATATTCATGATGTCCACTTTCAGTTGAGACAATGACATCTCAGCCCTCATTCTCCTGTATACAAATCCAGCCCCATTTGTAAACACAGGTGTTGACCCTCCTCATTGAGTCTCAAAAGCTCAGTGTAATTAAAGACTATTGTACTCCGTCTGCGGGAAAGATACTGATTTGGAGTACAATTGATCTTCAATTACTATTCCTGTGTTTACCTTATGCATGTGTAGATATGAGGCCCTCTTAACATGCAAACTATTGTTTGGGGGATCTCTGAGGTCAAAGAGACATTTGAGACCTACTGATGCCTGTCTCCAACTGTTCAGATGCATGACTAAGTAAGGACAAATAATATTAAATAAATGGACATAACTTCTTATGTCCATAACTATTCGCACGAGCAATTAATCTGCTCCAAACCAACACCGGAATATTGCTATTTAAATACTCTTCCGATAGGTACCAAACACCACTGTCTGACTCCTGTTAGACCCTTCGCACAATACAAAGAGGGATTCCTCCGTTCAGGGACATTCTATATTAACCAAACTTTCAGAATCTATCAAAGGGACCATAATCTATAAACTACATTAATTGTGAAAATATGTAACGAATGAGTCGCACGCTACGACTACGTAAACTCTACCGTAAATACGCATACCGCGCCTGTGAGTGCACGTTATTGCGGGTATGCGAATCCACGGGAGAGCGCATGCACGCGCAGCGCGGACCAGTGTGCGGTGCAAATATGGCAACGTGCATTGAGACATTTTTCTGACTTTGACAATGTATAATATCTGACTGTGCTCACACAGCTTAATTGTGGGGGAGACTGGGGAGCAGTTATAGGTTATAGCAGGAGCCAGGAGTACATATTAAACAGTGCACACTTTTGCTGCCAGAGTGCCACTGCCAGTGTGACTGACCACTGACCACTGTGACCAGTGACCTGACCACACTGACCACCAGTATAGTATATTGTGATTGAATGTCTGCCTGAAAAAGTACACTCGTCGTGTGACTTGTGTGGTGTTTTT
Organism: Pseudophryne corroboree; assembly: GCF_028390025.1. Classification (NCBI taxonomy): domain Eukaryota; kingdom Metazoa; phylum Chordata; class Amphibia; order Anura; family Myobatrachidae; genus Pseudophryne; species Pseudophryne corroboree. The sequence goes on along the minus strand of NC_086453.1, from coordinate 198,450,163 downwards.
TTATTCTATAAAAATTAAAAAACTCATTCCGCTGACAGACAGTGTCCAGCAGGTCCGTCATTATATAATATATACCTGTCCGGCTGCAGTAGTGATATATATATATTTTTTATATCATTATTTATCATCCAGTCTATACTAGCAGCAGACACAGTACGGTAGTTCACGGCTGTAGCTACCTCTGTGTCGGCACTCGGCAGTCCATCCATAATTGTATACCACCTACCCGTGGTTTTTTTTCTCTTTCTTCTTTATACATACTACATCTCATTATCATCCAGTCTATATTAGCAGCAGACACAGTACAGTACGGTAGTCCACGGCTGTAGCTACCTCTGTGTCGGCACTCGGCAGTCCATCCATAATTCTATACCACCTACATGTGGTTTTTTTCTTTCTTTCTTCTTTATACATACTACATCTCATTATCATCCAGTCTATATTAGCAGCAGACACAGTACAGTACGGTAGTCCACGGCTGTAGCTACCTCTGTGTCGGCACTCGGCAGTCCATCCATAATTGTATACCACCTACCCGTGGTTTTTTTTTCTTTCTTCTTTATACATACTACATCTCATTATCATCCAGTCTATATTAGCAGCAGACACAGTACAGTACGGTAGTCCACGGCTGTAGCTATCTCTGTGTCGGCACTCGGCAGTCCATCCATAATTGTATACCACCTACCCGTGGTTTTTTTTTTCTTTCTTCTTTATACATACTACATCTCATTATCAACCAGTCTATATTAGCAGCAGACACAGTACAGTACGGTAGTCCACGGCTGTAGCTACCTCTGTGTCGGCACTCGGCAGTCCATCCATAATTGTATACCACCTACCCGTGTTTTTTTTTTTCTTTCTTCTTTATACATACTACATCTCATTATCAACCAGTCTATATTAGCAGCAGACACAGTACGGTAGTTCACGGCTGTAGCTACCTCTGTGTCGGCACTCGGCAGTCCATCCATAATTGTATACCACCTACCCGTGTTTTTTTTTTCTTTCTTCTTTATACATACTACATCTCATTATCATCCAGTCTATATTAGCAGCAGACACAGTACAGTACGGTAGTCCACGGCTGTAGCTACCTCTGTGTCGGCACTCGGCAGTCCATCCATAATTGTATACCACCTACCCGTGTTTTTTTTTTCTTTCTTCTTTATACATACTACATCTCATTATCATCCAGTCTATATTAGCAGCAGACACAGTACAGTACGGTAGTCCACGGCTGTAGCTACCTCTGTGTCGGCACTCGGCAGTCCATCCATAATAGTATACCACCTACCCGTGGTTTTTTTTTTCTTTCTTCTTTATACATACTACATCTCATTATCAACCAGTCTATATTAGCAGCAGACACAGTACAGTACGGTAGTCCACGGCTGTAGCTACCTCTGTGTCGGCACTCGGCAGTCCATCCATAATTGTATACTAGTATCCATCCATCTCCATTGTTTACCTGAGGTGCCTTTTAGTTGTGCCTATTAAAATATGGAGAACAAAAATGTTGAGGTTCCAAAATTAGGGAAAGATCAAGATCCACTTCCACCTCATGCTGAAGCTGCTGCCACTAGTCATGGCCGAGACGATGAAATGCCAGCAACGTCGTCTGCCAAGGCCGATGCCCAATGTCATAGTACAGAGCATGTCAAATCCAAAACACCAAATATCAGTAAAAAAAGGACTCCAAAACCTAAAATAAAATTGTCGGAGGAGAAGCGTAAACTTGCCAATATGCCATTTACCACACGGAGTGGCAAGGAACGGCTGAGGCCTTGGCCTATGTTCATGGCTAGTGGTTCAGCTTCACATGAGGATGGAAGCACTCAGCCTCTCGCTAGAAAACTGAAAAGACTCAAGCTGGCAAAAGCACCGCAAAGAACTGTGCGTTCTTCGAAATCCCAAATCCACAAGGAGAGTCCAATTGTGTCGGTTGCGATGCCTGACCTTCCCAACACTGGACGTGAAGAGCATGCGCCTTCCACCATTTGCACGCCCCCTGCAAGTGCTGGAAGGAGCACCCGCAGTCCAGTTCCTGATAGTCAGATTGAAGATGTCAGTGTTGAAGTACACCAGGATGAGGAGGATATGGGTGTTGCTGGCGCTGGGGAGGAAATTGACCAAGAGGATTCTGATGGTGAGGTGGTTTGTTTAAGTCAGGCACCCGGGGAGACACCTGTTGTCCGTGGGAGGAATATGGCCACTGACATGCCTGGTGAAAATACCAAAAAAATCAGCTCTTCGGTGTGGAAGTATTTCAACAGAAATGCGGACAACAGGTGTCAAGCCGTGTGTTGCCTTTGTCAAGCTGTAATAAGTAGGGGTAAGGACGTTAACCACCTCGGAACATCCTCCCTTATACGTCACCTGCAGCGCATTCATAATAAGTCAGTGACAAGTTCAAAAACTTTGGGCGACAGCGGAAGCAGTCCACTGACCAGTAAATCCCTTCCTCTTGTAACCAAGCTCACGCAAACCACCCCACCAACTCCCTCAGTGTCAATTTCCTCCTTCCCCAGGAATGCCAATAGTCCTGCAGGCCATGTCACTGGCAATTCTGACGAGTCCTCTCCTGCCTGGGATTCCTCCGATGCATCCTTGCGTGTAACGCCTACTGCTGCTGGCGCTGCTGTTGTTGCTGCTGGGAGTCGATGGTCATCCCAGAGGGGAAGTCGTAAGCCCACTTGTACTACTTCCAGTAAGCAATTGACTGTTCAACAGTCCTTTGCGAGGAAGATGAAATATCACAGCAGTCATCCTGCTGCAAAGCGGATAACTGAGGCCTTGACAACTATGTTGGTGTTAGACGTGCGTCCGGTATCCGCCGTTAGTTCACAGGGAACTAGACAATTTATTGAGGCAGTGTGCCCCCGTTACCAAATACCATCTAGGTTCCACTTCTCTAGGCAGACGATACCGAGAATGTACACGGACGTCAGAAAAAGACTCACCAGTGTCCTAAAAAATGCAGTTGTACCCAATGTCCACTTAACCACGGACATGTGGACAAGTGGAGCAGGGCAGGGTCAGGACTATATGACTGTGACAGCCCACTGGGTAGATGTATGGACTCCCGCCGCAAGAACAGCAGCGGCGGCACCAGTAGCAGCATCTCGCAAACGCCAACTCTTTCCTAGGCAGGCTACGCTTTGTATCACCGGTTTCCAGAATACGCACACAGCTGAAAACCTCTTACGGCAACTGAGGAAGATCATCGCGGAATGGCTTACCCCAATTGGACTCTCCTGTGGATTTGTGGCATCGGACAACGCCAGCAATATTGTGTGTGCATTAAATATGGGCAAATTCCAGCACGTCCCATGTTTTGCACATACCTTGAATTTGGTGGTGCAGAATTTTTAAAAAAACGACAGGGGCGTGCAAGAGATGCTGTCGGTGGCCAGAAGAATTGCGGGACACTTTCGGCGTACAGGCACCACGTACAGAAGACTGGAGCACCACCAAAAACTACTGAACCTGCCCTGCCATCATCTGAAGCAAGAAGTGGTAACGAGGTGGAATTCAACCCTCTATATGCTTCAGAGGTTGGAGGAGCAGCAAAAGGCCATTCAAGCCTATACAATTGAGCACGATATAGGAGGTGTAAAGCACCTGTCTCAAGCGCAGTGGAGAATGATTTCAACGTTGTGCAAGGTTCTGATGCCCTTTGAACTTGCCACACGTGAAGTCAGTTCAGACACTGCCAGCCTGAGTCAGGTCATTCCCCTCATCAGGCTTTTGCAGAAGAAGCTGGAGACATTGAAGGAGGAGCTAACACGGAGCGATTCCGCTAGGCATGTGGGACTTGTGGATGGAGCCCTTAATTCGCTTAACAAGGATTCACGGGTGGTCAATCTGTTGAAATCAGAGCACTACATTTTGGCCACCGTGCTCGATCCTAGATTTAAAGCCTACCTTGGATCTCTCTTTCCGGCAGACACAAGTCTGCTGGGGTTGAAAGACCTGCTGGTGAGAAAATTGTCAAGTCAAGCGGAACGCGACCTGTCAACATCTCCTCCTTCACATTCTCCCGCAACTGGGGGTGCGAGGAAAAGGCTCAGAATTCCGAGCCCACCCGCTGGCGGTGATGCAGGGCAGTCTGGAGCGACTGCTGATGCTGACATCTGGTCCGGACTGAAGGACCTGACAACGATTACGGACATGTCGTCTACTGTCACTGCATATGATTCTCTCAACATTGAAAGAATGGTGGAGGATTATATGAGTGACCGCATCCAAGTAGGCACGTCACACAGTCCGTACTTATACTGGCAGGAAAAAGAGGCAATTTGGAGGCCCTTGCACAAACTGGCTTTATTCTACCTAAGTTGCCCTCCCACAAGTGTGTACTCCGAAAGAGTGTTTAGTGCCGCCGCTCACCTTGTCAGCAATCGGCGTACGAGGTTACATCCAGAAAATGTGGAGAAGATGATGTTCATTAAAATGAATTATAATCAATTCCTCCGCGGAGACATTGACCAGCAGCAATTGCCTCCACAAAGTACACAGGGAGCTGAGATGGTGGATTCCAGTGGGGACGAATTGATAATCTGTGAGGAGGGGGATGTACACGGTGATATATCGGAGGATGATGATGAGGTGGACATCTTGCCTCTGTAGAGCCAGTTTGTGCAAGGAGAGATTAATTGCTTCTTTTTTAGTGGGGGTCCAAACCAACCCGTCATATCAGTCACAGTTGTGTGGCAGACCCTGTCACTGAAATGATGGGTTGGTTAAAGTGTGCATGTCCTGTTTATACAACATAAGGGTGGGTGGGAGGGCCCAAGGACAATTCCATCTTGCACCTCTTTTTTCTTTAATTTTTCTTTGCGTCATGTGCTGTTTGGGGAGGGTTTTTTGGAAGGGACATCCTGCGTGACACTGCAGTGACACTCCTAGATGGGCCCGGTGTTTGTGTCGGCCACTAGGGTCGCTTATCTTACTCACACAGCTACCTCATTGCGCCTCTTTTTTTCTTTGCGTCATGTGCTGTTTGGGGAGGGTTTTTTGGAAGGGACATCCTGCGTGACACTGCAGTGCCACTCCTAGATGGGCCAGGTGTTTGTGTCGGCCACTAGGGTCGCTTAGCTTAGTCATCCAGCGACCTCGGTGCAAATTTTAGGACTAAAAATAATATTGTGAGGTGTGAGGTATTCAGAATAGACTGAAAATGAGTGGAAATTATGGTTTTTGAGGTTAATAATACTTTGGGATCAAAATGACCCCCAAATTCTATGATTTAAGCTGTTTTTTAGGTTTTTTGGAAAACAACACCCGAATCCAAAACACACCCGAATCCGACAAAAAAAATTCGGTTAGGTTTTGCCAAAACGCGGTCGAACCCAAAACACGGCCGCGGAACCGAACCCAAAACCAAAACACAAAACCCGAAAAATTTCCGGCGCTCATCTCTAAAAAAAACCAGACAGGACCAGATCCTTGAATGCCAGACTGTACTGAATCCCCACACTAATCTTGACCACTTTTTTGAAAAAGTACTGCAGGTTCCCATCTGGGGAAGGAGGGTGGGAGGGGGGGGATCTTTGCCTGGGGGATTTATGTGACAGCAGTCATTGTGGAGAAAGTGAGAGAGAGATTACAGCTCTTCTGCATGATCCAGGGATGTTTTTAAAAACTGGAACATACAGAGATGCTGTAATCTCTCTCTCCCCATGTTCCACAATGAACGCTGACATATACACCCCATCGGGCTGGAGACCCCACAAACCGAGACATATGGGGATGTGCAGTACTATCTCCAAAATTGCTGAGACTGCTGCAGGGATCCGGTCCGGTATGGCGTAGGGGGATCAGGACGGTTCTGGCTTTTACCCAATCCATCTAATAGTAGAGTTTTTGTATTTTATACTGTTTAAAAGGGTGTATTTATGCTTTTTACATTAAAATTGTATGCTACTTTAGCAAAAAATTTTACCACTTAAGCTATGTTGGCTACACTGAAAATATATGCCATGTTGGCATTTTTACTGCAATTTTTTTCTGATGTTTTATCCTACGATAAAAATGTTTACTACTCAACAAGTGTGTTGTGTTATTTTTTTACCTTTAAATTAGATATGTGCGGCGGGCACTTTTCGTGTTTTGGTTTTGTATCTGGATCCCCGCTCGTGTTCTAGACCTGGATTGGTTTTGCCAAAACCACCCTTTCGGGTTTTGGTTTTGGATCTGGAAAAATGTTGAAAAAAAAACACAAAAACAGCTAAAATCACAGAATTTAGGAGTAATTTTGATCCTACGGTATTATTAACCTCAATAACATTAATTTCCACTCATTTCCAGTCGATTCTTAACACCTCACAATATTGTTTTTAGGCCAAAACATTGCACCAAGATAGCTGAATGACTTTGCTAAGCGATACAAGTGTGCGGCACAAACACCTGGCCCATCTAAGAGTGGCGCTGCAGTGGCAGACAGAATGGCACTTTTAAAAACAAGACCCCAAACAGCACATGATGCAAAGAAAAAAAGTGGTGCACCGAGGTAGCTGGATGACTTTGCTAAGTGACACAAGTGTGTGACACAAACACCCGGCGCATCTAGGAGTGGCACTGCATTGTCAGAGAGGATGGCACTTTTAAAAACTAGGCACCAAACAGCACATGATGCAAAGAAAAAAAGTGGTGCACCGAGGTAGCTGGATGACTTTGCTAAGTGACACAAGTGTGTGACACAAACACCCGGCCCATCTAGGAGTGGCACTGCATTGTCAGAGAGGATGGCACTTTTAAAAACTAGGCACCAAACAGCACATAATGCAAAGAAAAAAAGAGGTGCACCTAGGCTGCTGGATGACTAAGCTAAGCAACACAAGTGTGCGGCACAAAGACCTGGCCCATCTAGGAGTGGCACGCAGTGGCTAAATGTCAAAATTGGCCCACAATTTTTTAGGCCACCGACAGCATCTCCTGCACACCCCTGTCATTTAAAAAAAAAAAAAATCTGCACCACCAAATTAATTGTATGTGCAAAACATGGGACGTGCTGGAATTTGCCCATATGTAATGCACTCACAATATTGGTGGCGTTTTTCAATATCACAAATCCCCGGGAGAGTCTAAGTGGGGTAAGCCATTGTGCGATGATGTCCCTCAGTTTCCGTAAGACGTTGTCAGCGGTGTGCCTCTTACAGAAACCGGTGATACACAGCGTATCCTCCCTAGGAACGAGCTGGCATTTGTGAGATGCTGCTGCTGGTGCCACTGCTGTTGTTACTTTAAATACTGGTTCTGCAGCACCTTCATGATGGCCTTGCAGGTGTCAGGAATGATCCACCCCAAAGTTTGAGCAGAAATGAGGGTCCCAAACTTTAGATCTTTCAGTGAACAGCAGCCAGATACCTCAAGGTAGTCGTCAGTCTTTCCTCAGGCGATATGGCCCTCCGCACCTTGGTATCCTGCCACTGAATATAGGGGGAGATCAGCGGCCGTGCGGGATGCAGGCCAAACTCGGGCATTTTTTTAAAGGGGCAGTCATGTACAAGGCATATTTTAGCCTTGTACATGATTGCCCCTTAAAAAAATATCCAAGTTTGGCCTGCATCCCGCACGGCCGCTGATCTCGGACTTCATATATTGTACTAAATTGAGATAGCAAATTGTAATACTACAATATATTATGGACAGTAGCGGCTCTTGCCACGGGCAAGCAGGCTTTTTGCCCGGGGCGCCGCTACCCTGAGTGCGCCGCCGTGGCAAGAGCCACTACTATTATCCTCCCTCCCCGCTCCCTGGCTCCCGGCTCCCGGCCCCCGGCTGCAGCGAGCGCCGTGTGCGCCTGCTGCAGCCGGCGTCGCTGACTCTGGCTAGAGGTCAATATTGACCTCTAGTGTCAGTGTGGCGCTGCTATGGGAGAGACATCATGACATCTCTCCCATAGAGAGGAGCCGGCGCCCGGAGACAGCAGAAGCATCGGTCCGGAAGCAGGAGCGAGGCTGGTAAGTATTGTGATTTTTATTTTAGGTTTCAAAGCGGCTACAGGGGGCACATACTGGTGGCACATCTACAGGGGGCACATACTGGGGGCACTGCTACAAGGGGCACATACTGGGGGAAAATCAATTGGGGGCAAATCAACTGGGGGCACAGCTACTGGGGGCACTACTACAGGGGGCACTACTACAGGGGCACAGCTACAGGGGGCACAACTACTAGGGGAACAACTACAGGGGCACTGCTACAGGGGAAACAGCTACTGGGGGCACAACTACTGGGGGCAAATCAACTGGGGGAAAATCAACTGGGGGCACAGCTACTGGGGGCACTGCTACAGGAGCACAACTACTAGGGGAACAACTACAGGGGGCACTGCTACAGGGGAAACAGCTACTTGGGGGCAAAGCTGCTGGGTGCACAACTACTGGGGCAAATCTACAGGGGGGGCACAACTACTGGGGGGCACAGCTACTGGGGGCACTACTACATGGGGCACTACTACAGGGGCACTGCTACAAGGGGCACAACTACTAGGGAAACAACTACAGGGGGCACTGCTACAGAGGAACAGCTACTGGGGGCAAATTAACTGGGGGCACAGCTGCTGGGGGCACAGCTACTCCCGACCCTCCCCTATGAAGCCACGCCTCTGTTTTGCCACGGGGGGGGGGGGGGGGGCGCCAGTGGAAACGTTCGCACTGGGAGCCGCAAGGTGTAGAACCTGCCCTGATTATGGCTAGTAATACAATTATATTTATTTATACTGGGATTGTTACTATGTTTTGCTTTGTTTTTTACTCCATGTATGTATATTGACATAAAAAACAATTTGTGTTCCCTAATGCACACTGAGTGAAAAATAATAATACTACATAATAATCAGATAATACGGAGATCTTAGTAGCGTATATCTGCTGATATAGGGTTAAGCCCCCAGGCCGATCGACAAGGCTTCTCCGTCACTGGGAGTCCCTAATACTAGGTATGGGTCCGGGGTGCAGGACCCCATCACGTCGGTACAGGTCGGCTACCCCAGGTCAGCACACAGGTGAAAATTCATAAGGGTTAATAAGAAGCACAGAAGTGCTATGTAAGTGGTGTGATTAAAATAATACAAAAATATATACAAAGTGATAGGGAAAATCATAAGTGTTAATAAAGTGTTAGGGTGTGCCGACCTGAAGCTGCCCAGCCATACCGACACAGGGGCCACTGCACCCCACACCAACCCCATAAATAATTATACATACAGTATGTCTGGGTCTAAATTCCCAGTGTAAGGCCACATGATAATGGCTCCTGCAGAATCTGAGAGCCAGCTTACCTGGAGACACCCCTGACTTCTCCAATGGCACTCTGGAGTCAGCAATCCCTCCTAATGCTGACCCATCCATGCCTCTCTAAATACAATGCACATATGGTGGTGAGCTGCTCAATCAGATTGTGATTTCACTCAGGTGCTAAAAGGGAGAGGTAATTCTGTGGAAGAAAAAACAATTTGTGTTCCCTAATGCACACTGAGTGAAAAATCTTTCTTCCACAGAATTACCCCTCCCTTTTAGCACCTGAGTGAAATCACAATCTGATTGAGCAGCTCACCATCATATGTGCAATGTACAGTATATTGACATGTTAGTTAGGGCAGTTGAAGGAATACTAATTTAATAAAGCATATTCCTTCTGGAGAAACTACCAGGAGGCACAGAAATTCATCCAGGAACTTGACATGGAAAGTTATGACTAGAAACAATTTTCATTCTTATCTACCAAGAGTTCACAAGAAAACAATTAAGTTATACAGCTTTACCGGATGCTTAATAGCGTGTGACTTATCTGAGTACAGTACATAGCCTTATAACACAATTGATTTGACTGTACACACTTTATCCATAGCAGTGTTTACACAGACTTCATTGGTAGTCTTTTGCCTTAAGCCATTCATCACTGTGGATGTATGTATGCAGGGACGGATTGGGAAACAAAAGTGTCCCTGGAAAAATTTATAGAAGTGGCCTCATGTGGGCGGCACCAAACCAACTGTAGGCAGAGCCAATATCAAAGTAGGCGGGATTATAATCAGGTAATAATGGCCATGGTAGCAGTGTCACCTATACACATAATAATGCCCACGGTAGCAGTGCCGCTTATACACATAATAATGCCAACAGTACAAGTGCCGCTTATACACATAATAATGCCCACAGTATCAGTGCTGCTTATATACATAATGCCCGGTAACAGTGCCGCTTATACACATAATAATGGCCCTCATTCCGAGTTGTTCGCTCGCTAGCTGCTTTTAGCAGCATTGCACACGCTAGACCGTCGCCCTCTGGGAGTGTATCTTAGCTTAGCAGAATAGCGAACGAAAGATTAGCAGAATTGCTACTAAATAATTCTTAGCAGTTTCTGAGTAGCTCCGGACCTACTCACAGATTGCGATCAGCTCAGTCCGTTTAGTTCCTGGTTTGACGTCACAAACACGCCCTGCGTTCGGCCAGCCACTCCTCCGTTTTTCCAGACACTCCCGCGTTTTTTCCTGACACGCCTGCATTTTTTAGCCAACGCCGGGAAAACGCTGAGTTGCCGCCCAGAAACGCCCCTTTCCTGTCAATCATTTTCCGAACAGCAGTGCGACTGAAAAGCGCCGCAGATGCCACAGCAAAACTGCTAAGTTTTGTGTTAAATAACTAAGCGCATGCGCCCTGCGTGCCTTGCGCATGCGCAATTTGCAACAAATCGCAGCATAGCAAAAATCGGCAACGAGTGAACAACTCGGAATGACCGCCAATTCCCACAGTATCAGTGCTGCTTACTTACATAATAATGCCAATGGTAGCAGTGCCGCTTATTTACACAATAATGCCCACGGTATCAGTGGATCTTATACACATAATAATGCCCACTATAGCAGTACCACTTACACGCATGCACATGGTAGCAGTGCCACTTGCACATATAATAACACCCACAGTATCAGTGCCCCCCCCCCCCCCCCCCATCCAGATCTCCATGTTCCACTGGCACTGCAGCTCTCAGTCTTTAAAAAAAAATGTCCCGCAATCTGCTGTGCCTGATATTGGTACATGGAGATCTGTCTGACTGCAGCAATCAAGGCAGGCTCCATGTCACCATTTTTCCCAGCGGCATTACAGTCTGGTAGTGGGTGGCCCGGGAGCGCAGTGCAGGCCGAGGTCATAGTAGACTTATACTCACCTCTCCTGCAGGATGCGCATCCACCGCGGCCTCACCATCTCTCCTCCCGAGGTCCTGTCAGTCGGGTGGAGCCTGATAACGGCAGATGGCTGCAGCGCACACCGCGCTAGTTAAGTAAGTTAGCCGGACGGTGACGCGCAGTGGGGGGCGGAGCCACATATAAGATGCGGCCCCGCACACCAATCGGCCCACCGGCTCCCCGATAGAAGCAAGGGCCAATCTGGGCCTGTATGTATGTATAATAATCTATGAAATCAAAGGGAGCTTGTTCATGTGGTTTCCAGTCTAAAACAATGGCCTCTTCACAGTCACACTAGTGGTTTGATTTGCTTTGTTTGATATTGAGGCAGTGCTGGCTAAGGCATAGTTGCCTACCCTCCCTCATTCTGCAGGAGACTCCCTGAAATAACAGCAATCTCCCTCACTCCCTGAATAGTCCTTTAATCTCCCTGATTGCATCTTGGTGGTCATTCCGAGTTGTTCGCTCGTTGCCGATTTTCGCTATATTGCGATTAGTTGCTTAATGCGCATGCGCAAGGTTCGCAGAGCGCATGCGCTTAGTTATTTTACACAAAAGTTAGGTATTTTACTCACGGCATAACAAGGAATTTTCATCGTTCTGGTGATCGTACTGTGATTGACAGGAAGTGGGTGTTTCTGGGCGGAAACTGGCCGTTTTCTGGGAGTGTGTGAAAAAACGCTGGCGTTTCTGGGAAAAACGCGGGAGTGTCTGAAGAAACGGGGGAGTGGCTGGGCGAACGCTGGGTGTGTTTGTGACGTCAAACCAGGAACGAAACTGACTGAACTGATCGCAATGTCTGAGTAAGTCTGGAGCTACTCAGAAACTGCTAAGAAATTTCTATTCGCAATTGTGCTAATCTTTCGTTCGCAATTCTGCTAAGATAATATACACTCCCAGAGGGCGGCGGCTTAGTGTGTGCAATGCTGCTAAAAGCAGCTAGCGAGTGAACAACTCGGAATGAGGGCCCTTATTCCCATTATGTATCTGTTATATTCTTGGGGGGAAAACTGAATCAGAGATACATACATTCAGATGGGATCATCAGTGCCATTTCCCTGCATTAGTTATAAGACACGATGATCCCTATGGCTACATGCATTTTAAATAAGGTTTGTCATGGCCACTTACAGTATATGGAAACTTTTGTAAAACACAATAGACAAACAAATCCTGAAAACTATCAGTGTCTTTTCTTCCATAAGTAGATCTTACTAACTTTGGGGGTCATTTACATTTGGGTGTAAGTCATGTTTATGACACGCCTCTCAGATGTAGTAGCACACATCCGCGCTGATAGGTGTTACTTTCAGAATCTCCCTGAAATGCTTTTTCAAAAGTGGGCAAGTATGGGATAAGGTAACATTGGAAACAATTACAGAAAAAATATTTTTAGAATTCCCTTTCTAACTTCCATCCTCTCTTCATGTATTGGGAATCCACTTTGGATCGCTATTCATATTAATTCAGTGAAAAATGGGATTTTAATACCTACCAGTAAATCCTTTTCTCTTAGTCAGTAGAGGATGCTGGGGTCACCATTAGAACCATGGGGTAAAGACGGGATCCGCAAGAGACATGAGCACTTTAAGACTTTCAAAGGGTGTGAACTGGCTCCTCCCTCTATGCCCCTCCTCCAGACTCCAGTTATAGGAACTGTGCCCAGGGAGATGGACATTTCGAGGAAAGGATTTATTGTTAAACTAAGGTGAGATTCATACCAGCTCACACCTCAAGCATGCCGCACAACATGGCATTCAACAAAACACAAGCCAACGGCATGAACAATTTCAGCAACAGGCTGACTATAAACGTAACACAACTAGAGATGAGCGCCTGAAATTTTTCGGGTTTTGTGTTTTGGTTTTGGGTTCGGTTCCGCGGCCGTGTTTTGGGTTCGACCGCGTTTTGGCAAAACCTCACCGAATTTTTTTTGTCGGATTCGGGTGTGTTTTGGATTCGGGTGTTTTTTTCAAAAAACCCTAAAAAACAGCTTAAATCATAGAATTTGGGGGTCATTTTGATCCCATATTATTATTAACCTCAAAAACCATAATTTCCACTCATTTTCAGTCTATTCTGAATACCTCACACCTCACAATATTATTTTTAGTCCTAAAATTTGCACCGAGGTCGCTGGATGACTAAGCTAAGCGACCCTAGTGGCCGACACAAACACCTGGCCCATCTAGGAGTGGCACTGCAGTGTCACGCAGGATGGCCCTTCCAAAAAACACTCCCCAAACAGCACATGACGCAAAGAAAAAAAGAGGTGCAATGAGGTAGCTGTGTGACTAAGCTCAGGGACCCAAGTGCCCGACACAAACACCTGGCCCATCTAGGAGTGGCACTGCAGTGTCACGCAGGATGTCCCTTCCAAAAAACCCTCCCCAAACAGCACATGACGCAAAGAAAAAAAGAGGCGCAATGAGGTAGCTGTGTGAGTAAGATTAGCGACCCTAGTGGCCGACACAAACACCGGGCCCATCTAGGAGTGGCACTGCAGTGTCACGCAGGATGTCCCTTCCAAAAAACCCTCCCCAAACAGCACATGACGCAAAGAAAAATAAAAGAAAAAAGAGGTGCAAGATGGAATTGTCCTTGGGCCCTCCCACCCACCCTTATGTTGTATAAACAGGACATGCACACTTTAACCAACCCATCATTTCAGTGACAGGGTCTGCCACACGACTGTGACTGATATGACGGGTTGGTTTGGACCCCCCCCCCAAAAAAGAAGCAATTAATCTCTCCTTGCACAAACTGGCTCTACAGAGGCAAGATGTCCACCTCATCATCATCCTCCGATATATCACCGTGTACATCCCCCTCCTCACAGATTATCAATTCGTCCCCACTGGAATCCACCATCTCAGCTCCCTGTGTACTTTGTGGAGGCAATTGCTGCTGGTCAATGTCTCAGCGGAGGAATTGGATGCGGTCACTCATATAATCCTCCACCATTCTTTCAATGTTGAGAGAATCATATGCAGTGACAGTAGACGACATGTCCGTAATCGTTGTCAGGTCCTTCAGTCCGGACCAGATGTCAGCATCAGCAGTCGCTCCAGACTGCCCTGCATCACCGCCAGCGGGTGGGCTCGGAATTCTGAGCCTTTTCCTCGCACCCCCAGTTGCGGGAGAATGTGAAGGAGGAGATGTTGACAGGTCGCGTTCCGCTTGACTTGACAATTTTCTCACCAGCAGGTCTTTGCACCCCAGCAGACTTGTGTCTGCCGGAAAGAGAGATCCAAGGTAGGTTTTAAATCTAGGATCGAGCACGGTGGCCAAAATGTAGTGCTCTGATTTCAACAGATTGACCACCCGTGAATCCTTGTTAAGCGAATTAAGGGCTGCATCCACAAGTCCCACATGCCTAGCGGAATCGCTCCCTTTTAGCTCCTTCTTCAATGCCTCCAGCTTCTTCTGCAAAAGCCTGATGAGGGGAATGACCTGACTCAGGCTGGCAGTGTCTGAACTGACTTCACGTGTGGCAAGTTCAAAGGGCATCAGAACCTTGCACAACGTTGAAATCATTCTCCACTGCACTTGAGACAGGTGCATTCCACCTCCTATATCGTGCTCAATTGTATAGGCTTGAATGGCCTTTTGCTGCTCCTCCAACCTCTGAAGCATATAGAGGGTTGAATTCCACCTCGTTACCACTTCTTGCTTCAGATGATGGCAGGGCAGGTTCAGTAGTTTTTGGTGGTGCTCCAGTCTTCTGTACGTGGTGCCTGTACGCCGAAAGTGTCCCGCAATTCTTCTGGCCACCGACAGCATCTCTTGCACGCCCCTGTCGTTTTTTAAAAAATTCTGCACCACCAAATTCAAGGTATGTGCAAAACATGGGACGTGCTGGAATTTGCCCATATTTAATGCACACACAATATTGCTGGCGTTGTCCGATGCCACAAATCCACAGGAGAGTCCAATTGGGGTAAGCCATTCTGCGATGATCTTCCTCAGTTGCCGTAAGAGGTTTTCAGCTGTGTGCGTATTCTGGAAAGCGGTGATACAAAGCGTAGCCTGCCTAGGAAAGAGTTGGCGTTTGCGAGATGCTGCTACTGGTGCCGCCGCTGCTGTTCTTGCGGCGGGAGTCCATACATCTACCCAGTGGGCTGTCACAGTCATATAGTCCTGACCCTGCCCTGCTCCACTTGTCCACATGTCCGTGGTTAAGTGGACATTGGGTACAACTGCATTTTTTAGGACACTGGTGAGTCTTTTTCTGACGTCCGTGTACATTCTCGGTATCGCCTGCCTACCGAAGTGGAACCTAGATGGTATTTGGTAACGGGGGCACACTGCCTCAATAAATTGTCTAGTTCCCTGTGAACTAACGGCGGATACCGGACGCACGTCTAACACCAACATAGTTGTCAAGGACTCAGTTATCCGCTTTGCAACAGGATGACTGCTGTGATATTTCATCTTCCTCGCAAAGGACTGTTGGACAGTCAATTGCTTACTGGAAGTAGTACAAGTGGGCTTACGACTTCCCCTCTGGGATGACCATCGACTCCCAGCAGCAACAACAGCAGCGCCAGCAGCAGTAGGCGTTACACGCAAGGATGCATCGGAGGAATCCCAGGCAGGAGAGGACTCATCAGAATTGCCAGTGACATGGCCTGCAGGACTATTGGCATTCCTGGGGAAGGAGGAAATTGACACTGAGGGAGTTGGTGGGGTGGTTTGCGTGAGCTTGGTTACAAGAGGAAGGGATTTACTGGTCAGTGGACTGCTTCCGCTGTCGGCCCAAGTTTTTGAACTTGTCACTGACTTATTATGAATGCGCTGCAGGTGACGTATAAGGGAGGATGTTCCGAGGTGGTTAACGTCCTTACCCCTACTTATTACAGCTTGACAAAGGGAACACACGGCTTGACACCTGTTGTCCGCATTTCTGGTGAAATACTTCCACACCGAAGAGCTGATTTTTTTGGTATTTTCACCAGGCATGTCAACGGCCCTATTCCTCCCACGGACAACAGGTGTCTCCCCGGGTGCCTGACTTAAACAAACCACCTCACCATCAGAATCCTCCTGGTCAATTTCCTCCCCAGCGCCAGCAACACCCATATCCTCCTCATCCTGGTGTACTTCAACACTGACATCTTCAATCTGACTATCAGGAACTGGACTGCGGGTGCTCCTTCCAGCACTTGCAGGGGGCGTGCAAATGGTGGAAGGCGCATGCTCTTCACGTCCAGTGTTGGGAAGGTCAGGCATCGCAACCGACACAAATCTCCTTGTGGATTTGGGATTTCGAAGAACGCACAGTTCTTTGCGGTGCTACTGCTTTTGCCAGCTTGAGTCTTTTCATTTTTCTAGCGAGAGGCTGAGTGCCTCCATCCTCATGTGAAGCTGAACCACTAGCCATGAACATAGGCCAGGGCCTCAGCCGTTCCTTGCCACTCCGTGTGGTAAATGGCATATTGGCAAGTTTACGCTTCTCCTCCGACAATTTTATTTTAGGTTTTGGAGTCCTTTTTTTTACTGATATTTGGTGTTTTGGATTTGACATGCTCTGTACTATGACATTGGGCATCGGCCTTGGCAGACGACGTTGCTGGCATTTCATCGTCTCGGCCATGACTAGTGGCAGCAGCTTCAGCACGAGGTGGAAGTGGATCTTGATCTTTCCCTAATTTTGGAACCTCAACATTTTTGTTCTCCATATTTTAATAGGCACAACTAAAAGGCACCTCAGGTAAACAATGGAGATGGATGGATACTAGTATACAATTATGGATGGACTGCCGAGTGCCGACACAGAGGTAGCTACAGCCGTGGACTACCGTACTGTACTGTGTCTGCTGCTAATATAGACTGGTTGATAAAGAGATGTAGTAGTAGTATGTATGTATAAAGAAGAAAGAAAAAAAAACCACGGGTAGGTGGTATACAATTATGGACGGACTGCCGAGTGCCGACACAGAGGTAGCTACAGCCGTGGACTACCGTACTGTACTGTGTCTGCTGCTAATATAGACTGGTTGATAAAGAGATGTAGTAGTAGTATGTATGTATAAAGAAGAAAGAAAAAAAAACCACGGGTAGGTGGTATACAATTATGGACGGACTGCCCAGTGCCGACACAGAGGTAGCTACAGCCGTGGACTACCGTACTGTACTGTGTCTGCTGCTAATATAGACTGGTTGATAAAGAGATGTAGTAGTAGTATGTATGTATAAAGAAGAAAGAAAAAAAAACCACGGGTAGGTGGTATACAATTATGGACGGACTGCCCAGTGCCGACACAGAGGTAGCTACAGCCGTGGACTACCGTACTGTACTGTGTCTGCTGCTAATATAGACTGGTTGATAAAGAGATGTAGTAGTAGTAGTATGTATGTATAAAGAAGAAAGAAAAAAAAACCACGGGTAGGTGGTATACAATTATGGACGGACTGCCCAGTGCCGACACAGAGGTAGCTACAGCCGTGGACTACCGTACTGTACTGTGTCTGCTGCTAATATAGACTGGTTGATAAAGAGATGTAGTAGTAGTATGTATGTATAAAGAAGAAAGAAAAAAAAAACCACGGGTAGGTGGTATACAATTATGGACGGACTGCCCAGTGCCGACACAGAGGTAGCTACAGCCGTGGACTACCGTACTGTACTGTGTCTGCTGCTAATATAGACTGGTTGATAAAGAGATGTAGTAGTAGTAGTATGTATGTATAAAGAAGAAAGAAAAAAAAACCACGGGTAGGTGGTATACAATTATGGACGGACTGCCGAGTGCCGACACAGAGGTAGCTACAGCCGTGGACTACCGTACTGTACTGTGTCTGCTGCTAATATAGACTGGTTGATAAAGAGATGTAGTAGTAGTATGTATGTATAAAGAAGAAAGAAAAAAAAAACACGGGTAGGTGGTATACAATTATGGACGGACTGCCGAGTGCCGACACAGAGGTAGCTACAGCCGTGAACTACCGTACTGTGTCTGCTGCGACTGGATGATAAATAATGATATAAAAAATATATATATATCACTACTGCAGCCGGACAGGTATATATTATATAATGACGGACCTGCTGGACACTGTCTGTCAGCAGAATGAGTTTTTTATAGAATAAAAAAAAAACACCACACAAGTGAAGTCACACGACGAGTGTTTAACTTTTTCAGGCAATCACAATATAGTATACTATACTACTAACTATACTGGTGGTCAGGTCACTGGTCAGTCACACTGGCAGTGGCACTCCTGCAGCAAAAGTGTGCACTGTTTAATTTTAATAATAATATGTACTCCTGGCTCCTGCTATAACCTATAACTGGCACTGCAGTGCTCCCCAGTCTCCCCCACAATTATAAGATGTGTGAGCTGAGCACAGTCAGATATATACATAGATGATGCAGCACACTGGGCTGAGCAGTGCACACAGATATGGTATGTGACTGAGTCACTGTGTATCGTTTTTTTCAGGCAGAGAACGGATATATTAAATAAAACTGCACTGTCTGGTGGTCACTGTGGTCAGTCACTAGTAAACTCTGCACTCTCTACAGTTCTACAGTACTCCTAAGCTCCAGTAAATCAGGTCAATCTCTCTCTCTCTCTCTTCTAATCTAAATGGAGAGGACGCCAGCCACGTCCTCTCCCTATCAATCTCAATGCACGTGTGAAAATGGCGGCGACGCGCGGCTCCTTATATAGAATCCGAGTCTCGCGAGAATCCGACAGCGTCATGATGACGTTCGGGCGCGCTCGGGTTAACCGAGCAAGGCGGGAAGATCCGAGTCGCTCGGACCCGTGAAAAAAAACATGAAGTTCGTGCGGGTTCGGATTCAGAGAAACCGAACCCGCTCATCTCTAAACACAACATGTGTGTAACCCAACTAATAACTGCAGATACAGTACGCACCGGGACGGATGCCCAGCATAGTCTACGGACTAAGAGAAAAGGATTTATCGGTAGGTATTAATATACCATTTTCTCATAAGTCCTAGAGGATGCTGGAGTCACCATTAGAACCATGGGGATATACCAAAGCTCTAGAACGGGCAGGAGAGTGCGGATGACTCTGCAGCTCCGATTGACCAAACTTGAGGTCATCATCGGCCAGGGTATCAAACTTGTAAAACTTTGCAAAAGTGTTTGAACCTGACCAAGTAGCTGCTCGGCAAAGTTGCAATGCCGAGACCCCCCGGGCAGCAACCCAGGACGAGCCCACCTTTCTAGTAGAATGGGCCTTCACCGATTTCGGTAACGGCAATCCAGCCGTGGAATGAGCATGCTGAATCGTATTACAGATCCAGCGTGCAATGGTCTGCTTGGTTGCAGGACACCCAATCTTGTTGGGAGTATACAGGACAAACAGAGCCTCCGTTTTCCTAACCTGAGCCGTTCTGGCGACATACATTTTCAAAGCTCTGACCACATCCATAGACTTTGACTCAATTAAGGAGTCAGTAGCCACTGGCACCACAATAGGTTGGTTCATGTGGAAAGATGAAACCACCTTCGGCAGAAATTGCTGACGAGTCCTCAACTCTGCTCTATCTTCATGGAAGATCAAATAAGGGCTCTTGTGAGACAAGGCCGCTAACTCAGACACCCGCCTTGCGGATTCCAAGGCCAACAGAATGACCACTTCCCAAGTGAGGAATTTCAACTCCACTCCCTGTAAAGGTTCAAACCAATGTGATTGAAGGAACTGCAACACCACGTTAAGATCCCATGGTGCCACTGGGGGCACAATTGGAGGTTGGATGTGCAACACACCTTTCACGAAAGTCTGAACTTCTGGAAAGGAGGCCAATTGTTTTTGAAAGAAAACCGATAAGGCTGAAATCTGTACCTTAATTGAGCCCAAATTTAGGCCCACATCCACACCTGCTTGTAGAAAATGGAGGAAACGTCAAGCTGAACTTCTTCCTTAGGAGCCTTCTTGGATTCACACCAAGAAACATATTTTCTCCAAATACGGTGGTAATGTTTAGACGTTACTCCTTTCCTGTCCTGAATAAGTGTGGGAATGACTTCCTTGGGAATACCCTTTCGGGCTAGGATTTGGCGTTCAACCGCCATGCCATCAAACGTAGCCGCTGTAAGTCTTGATACATGCACGGCCCCTGCTGTAACAGGTTCTCGCATAGAGGAAGAGGCCAGGGATCTCCTATGAGTAATTCCTGAAGATCTGGATACCAAGCCCTCCTTGGCCAGTCTGGGACAATGAGGATCGCTTGAATCTTTGTTCTTCTTATGATCTTTAGAACTTTTGGAATGAGAGGAAGTGGAGGGAATACATACACCAACTGAAACACCCATGGTGTTACCAGTGCATCCACTGCTACTGCTTGAGGGACCCTCGACCTGGAACAATATCTCTGAAGCTTGTTGTTGAGACGAGACGCCATCATGTCTACTTGAGGAATTCCCCAATGATTTGTCACTTCTGTGAAGACCTCTTGATGGAGGCCCCACTCTCCTGGATGGAGATCGTGTCTGCTGAGGAAGTCTGCTTCCCAGTTGTCCACTCCTGGTATGAAGATCGCTGACAGAGCACTTGTAGGCTTTTCTGCCCAGCGGAGAACCTTTGTGGCTTCTGCCATTGCCGCTCTGCTTTTTGTTCCACGCTGGCGGTTTATGTACGATACTGCTGTTACATTGTCCGACTGGATCAGTACTGGCAGATTGCCAAGGAGATGTTCCGCTTGTAGAATGCCATTGTAAATGGCCCTTAACTCCAGACCGTTTATGTGGAGACAAGTTTCCAAGCTTGAACATCTTCCTTGGAAGTTTTCCCCCTGTGTGACTGCTCCCCAGCCTCGGAGACTTGCATCCGTGGTTACTAGGATCCAGTCCTGGATCCCGAACCTGCGCCCCTCTAGGAGGTGAGAGCTGTGCAGCCACCACAGGAGTGAGATTCTGGTCTTGGAAGACAGGATTATCCTTCGGTGCGTGTGCAGGTGGGATCCGGACCACTTGTCCAACAGGTCCCACTGAAACACTTTGGCATGGATTCTGCCAAACTGAATGGCCTCGTAGGCCGCAACCATCTTCCCCAGCAACCAAGTGCATTGATGGATTGACACTCTTGCTGGTTTCAGAATTTGTTTGACCAGACTCTGAAGTTCCAGAGCCTTTTCCACTGGAAGAAAAACTCTCTGTAGTTCTGTGTCCAGTATCATTCCCAAAAACGACAACCGCGTCATCGGAATCAACTGTGATTTTGGCAAGTTTAGGAGCCAACCGTGTTGTTGAAGTACTGTCAGGGAAAGTGCAATGTTTTGCACCAACTGGTCCCTGAATCTCGCCTTTATCAGGAGATCGTCCAAGTACTGGATAATCGTGACTCCTTGCTTGCGAAGGAGAACCATCATTTCCGCCATCACTTTGGTGAAAATCCTCGGAGCCGTGGACAGGCCAAACGGCA
This sequence comes from Pseudophryne corroboree, assembly GCF_028390025.1. Taxonomy (NCBI): domain Eukaryota; kingdom Metazoa; phylum Chordata; class Amphibia; order Anura; family Myobatrachidae; genus Pseudophryne; species Pseudophryne corroboree. The sequence continues at coordinate 198,428,563 of NC_086453.1, read as the reverse complement.
ACGTCTGAAATTGGTAATGACAATCCTGAATTGCAAACCTCAGGTAAGCCTAATGCGGAGGATAAATGGGAACATGTAAGTAGGCATCCTTTATGTCCACCGACACCATAAAATCCCCTTCCTCCAGACTGGAGATCACTGCTCGGAGAGACTCCATCTTGAATTTGAATTTTTTTAGCTAGAAATTGAGGGATTTCAGGTTTAGGATCGGTCTGACCAAGCCGTCCGGCTTCGGGACCATGAACAGGCTTGAATAAAAGCCTTCTCCCTGTTGTGACGGGGGTACCATGACAATTACCTGATTTTGACACAACTTTTGTATTGCGTCGCATACTACCTCCCTGTCCGGAAGAGAGCTGGTAAGGCCGATTTGAAAAAACGGTGAGGGGGAATGTCTTGAAACTCCAGTTTGTACCCTTGGGATACTATTTGTAAAACCCATGGGTCCAGGTCCGAACAAAACCAGAACTGACTGAAGAGTTTGAGACGTGCCCCCACCGGTGTGGACTCCCGCAGAGGAGCCCCAGTGTCATGCGTTGGAGTTGGCAGAAGCCAGGGAGGACTTCTGCTCCTGGGAACCCGACAAGGCTGGTGATCTTTTACCTCTTTCCCTTCCTCTAGTAGCAAGGAAGGAAGAACCTCGCCCTTTTCCGTATTTATTGGGCCGAAAGGACTGCATTTGATAGTGGTGTATTTTCTTTTGTTGTGGAGGAACATAAGGCAAAAAGGATGACTTACCCGCGGTAGCCGTAGATACCAAATCAGCGAGGCCGTCACCAAACAAGACACCACCTTTATATGGTAGAGACTCCATATTTTTCTTGGAGTCAGCATCAGCATTCCATTGGTGAATCCACAATGCTCGCCTAGCTGAGACTGCCATGGCATTGGCTTTTGATCCCAAAAGGCCAATATCTCTTGCAGTTTCCTTTAGGTACGCTGCAGCGTCCTTGATATAACCCAGCGTCAAGAGGATGCTATCCCTATCTAGGGTATCTATATCAGATGACAAATTATCTGCCCACTTTTCGATAGCACTACTCAGCCATGCAGATGCAATGACAGGTCTGAGTAGCGTACCTGTGGTCGCATAAATGGATTTTAACGTAGTTTCTTGCTTACGATCCACAGGGTCCTTAAGGGCTGCCGTGCCAGGAGACGGGAGAGCCACCTTTTTAGACAAACGTGATAGGGCCTTGTCTACAATAGGAGGTGACTCCCACTTTTCCCTATCCTCAGAGGGAAACGGATAAGCCACCGGAATCCTTTTGTGAATCTGAAACTTTCTGTCAGGGCTTTCCCTGACTTTTTCAAATAGAGCGTTCAGTTCATGAGAGGGAGGAAACGTTATTTCAGGTTTCTTTTCCTTATACATACAGACCCTTTTATCAGGAACAGCAGGGTCCTCAGTGATATGTAATACATCTTTAACCGCCACAATCATGTACTGAATGCTCTTTGCCAAGTTTGGATCTAATCTGGAATCACTATAGTCGACACTGGAATCAGTGTCCGTGTCTGTACCAGTGTCTGCCATCTGGGCAAAAGTATGTTTTTGTGACCCCGAGGGGTCCTAGACTTGTAATAACACATCCTCCACAGATTTATTCCATGCCTGGGTCTGAGACTCAGACTCATCCAATCTCTTACTAATAAGAGCCACATTAGCATTCAAAGTATTCAAAACATTTACCCAATCAGGAGTCGGCGGTGCCGACGGGGTCACCCTCACAGCCGTTTGTGTCCCTAATACAGCCTCCTCCTGGGAAGAGCACTAAGACATGTCGACACACGTGTACCAAACACCCACAGACACACCGGGCATATAGGGGACAGACCCACAGTAAAGTCTGTCAGAGAGACACAGAGGGGATTTGCCAGCTCACAACCCAGCGCCAAATTAACGGGTCTGAAAACACAAAAAAATGCCCAAGACCTGTAGCGCTTTAAATATCAAATATCAAATATATTGCATCAAATTATACTGTGCCCCCTCCCCCCCGTTTTGCACCCTGATACTTGTCAGCAGTGTGAGGAAGGACCAGCGTCTCTGCAGCCCTGTGGAGAGGAAATGGCGCCGAGCTGAGAGTGAGCTGTGAGGAAGAAGCTACGCCACCCTTAATGGCGCGCTTCTGTCCCGCTTATTTTAATAAATAATTATACTGGCGGGGGTTAGGACACTAATGTCCCCTCTTGCCTATGGAGATTGAGGATTTATGCTGCCCAGGGCAACCCCCACTCCCCGCCCACCCACCCGTGCCCTGCACCCTGCAGTGCTGTGTGTGTGTGAGCATGGCGCGCAATGTTCCGTTCGCTGCGCGGTACCTCAGAATGCCGTCTTCTGCTACTCACCTGTCTTCTGACTTCTGGCTCTGTAAGGGGGTAACGGCAGGCTGTGGGAGTGAGCATCTAGGTGTACCCAGCGATCAGCACCCTCAGGAGCTAATGGTGTCCAGTCAGCCAGAAGCAGAGCCATTGAACTCACTAAAAGTAGGTCATACTTCTCTCCCCTAAGTCCCACGAAGCAGGGAGACTGTTGACAGCTGCCTCCCTGAAAATAAAAAACCTAACATAAGTCTTTTTCAGAGAAACTCAGTAGAGCTCCCCTGTAGTGCATCCAGTCTCACTGGGCACAATTCTAAAACTGGAGTCCGGAGGAGGGGCATAGAGGGAGGAGCCAGTTCACACCCCTTTGAAAGTCTTAAAGTGCCCATGTCTCCTGCGGATCCCGTCTATACCCCATGGTTCTAATGGTGACCCCAGCATCCTCTAGGACGTATGAGAAAGGCTGATAGGAGGAACCCTAAATGAAAGTGATTCATTTATATTTCTGTTATTGGCAAGGGATGCAGTTAAAATGCCACCGGACGGGATCCTGGCGATCGAAATCCCGACACCGGAATCCCGACAATGAAATACTGATGGAGGTCGGGATCCCGGCGTCAAAATATGACAGACGGAATCCTGATCGTTGTTCCAGCGGGACGCGCTCGCATCCTGCTGCGCGGTGGGGGGAGGTTAAGTTTTGGCACGAGAAGCAGATTTAGGGTTAGGGAACAAGCGAAGAGGGTTAGGTTTAGGCAGCGGGGAAGGGAGGGTTAGGGGTAGGCACTTAGAAGGGTGGGTAGGGTTAGGCACAAAACGGTGAGGGTTAGGTTTAGACAGTGGGGAAGGGAGGGTTAGGGGTAGGCACTTAGAAGGGGGGGTTAGGGTTAGGCACAAAGCGGTGAGGGTTAGGTTTAGACAGTGGGGAAGGGAGGGTTAGGGGTAGGCACTTAGAAGGGGGGGTTAGGGTTAGGCACAAAGCGGTGAGGGTTAGGTTTAGACAGCGGGGAAGGGAGGGTTAGGGGTAGGCACTTAGAAGGAAGGGTTAGGGTTAGGTACAAAGCAGTGAGGGTTATGTTTAGACAGTGGGGAAGGGAGGGTTAGGGGTAGGCACTTAGAAGGGGGTGTTAGGGTTAGGCACAAAGCGGTGAGGGTTAGGTTTAGACAACGGGGAAGGGAGGGTTATAGGTCGGCACTTAGAAGGGGGGCTAGGGTTAGGCACAAAGCGGGGAGGGTTAGGTTTAGGCAGCCGGGAATGGAGGGTTAGGGTTAGGCACCACCGGGGAGGGTTAGGGTTAGGCACCCACAAGCGAGGGTTAGGTGGGGGCAGGGGAAAGTTAGGGTTCTTTTGGAGGGGCTGTTGGCATTCTGATGGGTGGGATGTCGCTGTCGGTATTCTGACCGTGGCATCCCGTCCATCGGGAAATCATACAGAACCCATTGGCAGAACCACTAGCTATTAGTTTAGGTGTCAGCAGCGTGTGCTGGAGGTCAGCCCATATGATGAACTTAACAAGAGTTTATGGTTTATTAACCGGCAGGAACAAGTTGCAGGTAACACAGCGGTTAATGCGGGTATACAGCAGGCACATGCACAAGGTGCAACTGCAGAGGGTTAATGTAGCCGGTGGTGTCAGTAGCTTCTAAACTACCAATGGTGGGGAAATAATGGATATGCAGGGTCCCAAGTACAGTACTATATACATTCTCCGTTGTAGGAGATACCGAGTGACAGGTCAGTCCTTAATGAAGGACACCGGAGAAAGGAGCATGGGGAAGCTGCATATGCGCAGTAGTGCATTTGGTCCAGGGTTGTAGGTCCTGCTGACGTCAAGGCACCTACAGCAATTAGTGGCATATGTAAGCAGACAGGAGACAGAGAGTGCAGCGCTTTCCTGCCTAACATCTATTACACTGGTGTATTTGTATACTCTTAGCAAGGGCGTAGCTACCATAGGTGCAGGGAGTGCAACTGCTATGAGGCCCAGAGCTGAGAGGGGCCCACCTTACTTACCCTGTGCGATGAATCCAGCATTGCAGGTCCCGGAATTGACGTCAGACATCCGCCCTCCAAACGCCTGGACACGCCTGCGTTCGCCGCACCCCTCCCAGAAAATGGTCAGATGATGCCCCGGAACGCCTTCCTCCTGTTAATCTTCTTGCAATCGTGGCAGCGATCACTATCTTTGTTCTTCTTGTCGTTGCCCAGCGACGGTCGTCACTGGGCGACGAAGCGCCAGCGCATTGCGGCCACCGCACATGCGCAGAACCAACACGTTTGCACTGCTGCGAAAAATAGCAGCTTGCGAACGGGTTGGAATGACCCACCTAATGACAAGAAAACACTCCCCACATGATTACACCAACACTATCTGCATGTCCCAGCAGAAATAAAACTTTGGCAGAGCATTTTTCCAGTTTCAGATGTCCAGTTTTGGTGAGCCTGTGCACACCATAGCTTCCATTTCATACTTGCCTACTCTCCCGGAAGCTGCGGGTGGCTCCCGTTTTTTTGGGGTAGCCCCCGCGCCCCCGGAAGAGTAGGCAGGTTTCCCGCATCCTGCTCGCACCCTAGTGATGCGAGCAGGATGGAGATAATCTCCCGTATTCGCGGGTCCGTGGGGTGGGGAAGGGGATAAAATTACGCAAATCAAGTCATTTTAGCCCTGACCCCTTCCCGCGGACCTGCGAATCGTGGCATTTCCCAATGTGGGGGCGGGGCTTGATGATGTCACAGCACGGCCCCGCCCCCCGATGTCTTCTGCAGCGTCTCCTCTCCGGGCTTCTCCCAGAGAGGAGAAATGTAAAGTAGGTAAGTATGCTCCATTTATTGCTATTAGCTGACAGGAGTGGAACCCTCTGTGGTTTTCTGCTGTTGTAGTCCATCCACTTCAGTGTTCCACCTACTATAATTCTCTTCTGCATACCGCTGTTGTAAAGCATGGTTGAGTTAATGTTCCCTTTCTGTCAGCATGAACCAGTCTGGCTATTTTCCTTTGACGATTCTCTTTTCTATTCTCCATAAATAGCATACTATTGAGACCTATGGGGGCTGCATCACTAAGAGAAGAGATAACATAATTATCCATTATTTCACTGCAGTTTTCTCATCTATAAATAGGGAAAAGAGAAATAAATATATTTTCTCCATCTAAAATGCTAGAGAAAAGATGTTTTCATGTTTACTTAATAGAACCCCTGTTGTTTTTTGTGTGTAAGTGTAGCATTTAATATATAGCATATTGCAAAATAAGAGCGTAGATGTAAACAAAAAAAAGTAAGCAGGTATACAGAATAAATATCTATATTTCCTGCTATCTTTATATAAATACTACACATTAAAAGGGAATTAATTTGGTCCTAGCCTTTGTCTCCTTCTATTAGAATATAACTGAACTGGATATGGTATTATTTTTCATGGTATTTTAATTTATTTAATTAACATCAGCTGTCAATGATGGGCAATTAACACAGCCTTTAAAAAGGGCATTCATGCACTGGGTACACATACCTTGATAAAGCTGTTGGCTACAGTGAAACGCGTTGGTTTAGAGGACCTGGGTACTGCTGAACATTAACCTACCTGGAGGTCGCCTAGAAGTCCGCAACCATCTGAACGGGGTAATCTGCTACCATCCACGCAAGTACAGAAGACCTAAGCTTTCAATAGGACTATTCCTTGTCCGGAATCAAGCATACAAAGGTCTTTTTGTGGACATTTATTTGCTAATGTTGGATACAACCCCTGGACTGTGGCATTTCTCCATGGACAAAATACACGTGCAAATTCCCAGCTTCCGAATGTGGTAAAACCTTGTTTACTATGCTGTGCTTGCCCTAATTTTAATTTTAATATTGTTTAATATGTTGCAACTTTTCTTAATCAGATATTAATAAATGTTGTAAACCATATCCAGTTATTAGCGCTGTACATACATTCTGTTATGCACACCAGTGCCAGCAGGAAAGTACTGGTGTCAGAACTGTTATGCACTCCAGTGTCTGCAGGAATGTACTGGTGTTTGAACTGTTATGCAAAACAGATGGACTCACAGACAAACTGGGGGATATGACATAACGTACACAGAAGGTGATAGGGTAACAAAATACACACAAAGTGAACAGAGAAGCCCAGAGGCTAAGGAACTGGGTATCTCCCTTGTATTAGAACTGCTAAGATGGAAAAAGCAAGATGTTGTGTTTTAATACGTAGAGTACCCGAAATGCTGTTGCTAAGGGCAACAGCAAAACCCTAAAGGGTTACCAACGGGTGTGGCAGTAAACTCCTTGGTCAGAGATGGAATGATAGACACAAGGAGAATCTCCACAATCCAAATTCTCACTTGCAGTGCACAGGTTTTAGCTTACTGCCACTAAACTGACCCCTGACACCTAGCACAGTGAGACAGGATTAGACAGGCAAGTCTTAGAATACAGCCGCAAACTTGCTAAGTTCACAGAGTAGTAACAGAACCCCAGCAAGCTAAACGACTGACTCCAGTCTTACTGCTAGGTCTGGATTGGCAGAGTGTAATACCAAATTCCCAGGCCTATTTGCAGTAAGCAACAAACAAATACAAAGCTACACAGTACTGGCTAACGTTCATGAACTGACTAACCAACAAAGATTCAGCAGCATCTGCTTACCCTGAAAAGAGGCCTTATAAAGCAGGTGCTGTCCACGCCCCACTCAGACCTCACAGACTGTGAGCACAAAAACCAGCACCGGATCCCCTGCCGTGCACAGAGCCTATAACCACTGCACAGCAAAAGACCCGAACCGGAGTATCAGCTGCGCTCAGGTTACTCCACTAGCACTTGTCTCCCGGTTGCCATGACGACGTGGCAGCACAGGGCAGGAGACCCTAACAGTACCCCCCCTCTGACGAGGGGTCAAAGAACCCCTACCACCGGGTTTATCGGGGAACTGCGAGAAGAAAGAGCGTATCAGTCTGGGGGCATGAAGATCACAACTGCGCACCCACGACCGCTCCTCCGGGCCATACCCCTTCCAGTGCACCAAAAATGACAGCCGACCCCGAACCACCTTGGAGTCAAGAATCCTTTCAACAACAAACTCCCTCTGGCCACGTATCAGAAGAGGGGAAGGTCTTCCACTGGTAGAAGGATTACTAATCGCCCGTTTTAAAAGGGAACAATGAAATGTTTTATTGATACCCAAAGAACGGGGCAGATCTAACTGAAATGCCACCGGATTGATAACCCTGGTGATCTTATAAGGGCCGATGAACCGGGGCCCTAACTTATGAGATGGCTGTCTCAACTTCAAATTCTTGGTAGACAACCAGACGAAGTCTCCTAATTTGAAGCTGCAGGGTCTTTTCCGCTTATCAAAAACCCTTTTGGTCACTAATGACACAGACACAAGGGCTTTCTTCACTTTCCGCCAAATACCTCTAAGGACCGAAACCACAGAGGAACCACCAGGCGTGAAGTCCACGGGGTCAAAAGAATTGGCCTTAGGATGATGCCCATACACACAAAGGAAGGGAGAGATCCCTGTAGCAGAGTGAGCCGCGTTGTTATAGGCAAACTCCGCCATGGACAGATGAGCAACCCAGTCAGTCTGACACTTGGAGACATAACACCTGAGGAACTGCTCCAAGGACTGGTTCACCCTTTCAGTCTGCCCATTAGACTGCGGATGGTAGCCTGACGACAAGCTGACAGAAATCTGGAGATCGGAACAAAATGCCCTCCAGAATTTGGCCACAAACTGGGATCCACGGTCAGAGACCACATCAAGTGGCAACCCGTGGAGACGCACAACATGCAGCATAAATAATTCAGACAGGCGTCTGGCTGATGGCAGCCAAACCAGTGGAACGAAGTGCGCCATCTTCGAAAACCTGTCAACGACAACCCAGATGGCTGTCATCCCCGAGGATTTGGGCAAGTCCACCACAAAATCCATTGAAATGTGGGTCCATGGCTTAGATGGGATAGAGAGTGGATGTAATGGGCCAACAGGAACCCCTCTAGGAGTCTTATTTCGGGCACAGATGTCACATGCCCGAACCCACTGATCCACATCCTTAGCCACCGAGGGCCACCACACCGCCCTAGATAGCAACTCCCGAGTTCTGGCAATACCCGGGTGACCTGCCGACTTCTTGGCATGGAATTCCAGGAACACTCGCTGTCTTAACCTAGGAGGCACAAACAAAAGACCTACCGGAAGGTCTGGAGGAGCCTGCTCCTGTGCTCTAAGGACTAATGATAAGAGGTCCTGGGTAATGCCCACTTTAATACATGATGGGGAAACAATGGGCAACGGCTCCTCGGTGGTCTCCTGGATTGGAGCAAAACTCCGCGAGAGCGCATCAGCCTTGATGTTTTTTGACCCAGGGCGATATGTTATCAAAAAATTAAAGCGAGCAAAAAACAAAGCCCATCGTGCCTGCCTGGCATTGAGACGCTTCGCTGACTCTAAATATGCCAGATTCTTATGGTCAGTGAGAATTGAGACCACAAACTTAGCCCCCTCAAGCCAGTGTCTCCACTCCTCGAGTGCATCCTTAATAGCCAACAATTCCCGGTTACCCACGTCATAATTCATCTCGGCAGGCGAAAATTTACGGGAAAAGTAAGCACAGGGATGAAGGCGATTATCAGACACTCCCATCTGAGAAAGCACTGCCCCAATACCCATCTCAGAGGCATCCACCTCCACCACAAAAGGACGCTCTGGATCTGGGTGTCGCAGCACCTTGGCCGAAACAAATGCCCTTTTGAGACGGGCAAAAGCCGCTTTAGCCTCACAAGACCAGTGAGCAACATCCGCCCCTTTCTTAGTGAGTGCCACCAAGGGCGCCACTATAGACGAAAATCCAGCGATAAATCGTCTATAAAAATTCGCAAAGCCCAGGAAACGCTGAAGCGCCTTCAAACTAGTGGGCTGCACCCAATCCAGGACTGCCTGTACCTTGGAACCCTCCATTTGGAAACCTTCTGGGGAGATAATATATCCTAGAAATGCGATTTGCTGAACTTCAAATTCGCACTTCTCCAGCTTTGCCCCAAGCCGGTGGTCTCTGAGTTTCTGGAGGACTAAGCGTACATGCTTCCGATGTTCCTCCAGGGAATGGGAGAAGATTAGGATGTCATCTAAGTATACAACTAAGAATCTATCCAAATATTCCCTGAGCACATCATTCATGAAATCCTGGAAGACTGCCGGGGCATTACAGAGCCCAAAAGGCATCACCAAATATTCATAATGCCCTGAGTGGGTATTAAAGGCAGTCTTCCATTCATCCCCCTCTCTTATTCGGATTAGATTGTACGCACCGCGTAGGTCAATCTTAGAAAAAATGGTGGCAGTACGAAGCTGGTCAAACAAGACCGAAATGAGAGGCAGTGGGTATGAGTTTTTAATCGTGATACGGTTCAATTCCCTGAAGTCGATGCAGGGTCGCAACGAACCGTCCTTTTTACCCACGAAGAAGAACCCCGACCCAACTGGAGACTGTGAAGGTCTGATAAATCCCTTAGCCAAGTTCTCCTGAATGTACTCTGCCATAGCCTGAGTCTCAGGACGTGACAGGGAGTACAACCTGCTCTTGGGAAGCTTAGCATTTGGCAACAAATCAATGGCACAGTCATAGGGGCGATGGGGAGGTAGTACCTCTGCAACTTTTTTGGAGAACACGTCCGCAAAATCTGCATAACACCCTGGCAATCCTGGCAAACTTAGCTGCGAGAGCCTGACTGGAAGGCTCAAGCAACTCCTGAAACAATCAGTACCCCAACTAAGAATCTCCCCAGAGACCCAGTCAAATTGAGGATTGTGGGCCCTTAACCAGGGTAACCCCAACACCAATGGGGCAAAAGTACAGACAGTCACATAAAAGGACAATTTTTCAGAGTGTGTGGCTCCAATAAACAAAGAAATCTGGCTAGTGCAAGAGGTAATTTTACCTTGGGATAATGGTTCCCCGTTTAACCCACAAATCTCAATTTCCGATGCCAAGGGTACTAAGGGAACAGAGTGTTTCAGGGCGAATTGGCGGTCCATAAAAACCCCGTCGGCCCCACTGTCCACAAAGGCATCAGTCTTGACAGTTTGACCGAGGATCTTCAAGGTCACCGGAATGATAAAAGTCTTCTTGGGAAATTCTGACTTCTGGCCTGACAGGATATTTCCCATCACCCTCAGGCCCTGAAGTTTTCCGGCTTTTCTGGGCATGATACTACCACATGACCTTTATTCCCACAGTACAAACACAACCCCTGCTGTCTCCTCCGCGTCTTCTCACGCGAGGAGAGGCGGGTAGCCCCAATCTGCATAGGCTCCTCAGAAAATTCCTCAGAGTCTGAGGTTCCCTTGGGAAGGAAGGAAATCTCAGTCTCCCTTTCAAGCCTGCGCTCTCTCAGCCGTCTATCCACCCGGATGGATAACTGCATGAGCTGATCCAAGCTATCAGGCAAGGGATATTGTACCAGTTGGTCCTTTATCTGGTTAGAAAGACCTCTTCGGTACTGGTGTCTCAGGGCTGGGTCATTCCACTGGGTATCATGGGCCAACCTCCGAAACTCCGTACAGTAAACCTCAACTGGCCTGCGCCCTTGCTTAAGGATCGAAATCTGAGCCTCGGCTGAGGCCGTCTTGTCAGGGTCATCATACAACATGCCCAGTGCCGTAAAAAAAGCATCAACACTTTTAAGCGACGGACAGTCAGGCTGCAACCCATATGCCCAGACCTGTGGGTCTCCTTGTAGCAAGGAAATCACTATGCCCACCCGCTGAATCTCCGACCCAGAAGACTGAGGCCTAAGCCGGAAGTATAGCTTGCAGCTCTCCTTGAAACAAAAGAACTGCGAGCGATCTCCAGAAAAACGATCCGGGAGATTTACTTTCGGCTCCTTAACCCCTGCAGGTGCTGCTGCTGCGGGAGCTCCGCCAGCAGCCTGGGAGGTGTGCATTTTAATGGACAAATCATTAAATTGTCGAGTCAGGACCTGCACCTGATCGACCACCTGTTGCAACGTATTTTGAGGGGTATGCTCCATATTCCCACAAAATTTCAACAGGAGTATTAGGCTGCTGAATATGTTATGCACACCAGTGCCAGCAGGAAAGTACTGGTGTCAGAACTGTTATGCACTCCAGTGTCTGCAGGAATGTACTGGTGTTTGAACTGTTATGCAAAACAGATGGACTCACAGACAAACTGGGGGATATGACATAACGTACACAGAAGGTGATAGGGTAACAAAATACACACAAAGTGAACAGAGAAGCCCAGAGGCTAAGGAACTGGGTATCCCCCTTGTATTAGAACTGCTAAGATGGAAAAAGCAAGATGTTGTGTTTTAATACGTAGAGTACCCGAAATGCTGTTGCTAAGGGCAACAGCAAAACCCTAAAGGGTTACCAACGGGTGTGGCAGTAAACTCCTTGGTCAGAGATGGAATGATAGACACAAGGAGAATCTCCACAATCCAAATTCTCACTTGCAGTGCACAGGTTTTAGCTTACTGCCACTAAACTGACCCCTGACACCTAGCACAGTGAGACAGGATTAGACAGGCAAGTCTTAGAATACAGCCGCAAACTTGCTAAGTTCACAGAGTAGTAACAGAACCCCAGCAAGCTAAACGACTGACTCCAGTCTTACTGCTAGGTCTGGATTGGCAGAGTGTAATACCAAATTCCCAGGCCTATTTGCAGTAAGCAACAAACAAATACAAAGCTACACAGTACTGGCTAACGTTCATGAACTGACTAACCAACAAAGATTCAGCAGCATCTGCTTACCCTGAAAAGAGGCCTTATAAAGCAGGTGCTGTCCACGCCCCACTCAGACCTCACAGACTGTGAGCACAAAAACCAGCACCGGATCCCCTGCCGTGCACAGAGCCTATAACCACTGCACAGCAAAAGACCCGAACCGGAGTATCAGCTGCGCTCAGGTTACTCCACTAGCACTTGTCTCCCGGTTGCCATGACGACGTGGCAGCACAGGGCAGGAGACCCTAACACATTCTTATTAACCATTTATCTCAAGGGACTAACTAGTAGAGATGAGCGGGTTCGGTTTCTCTGAATCCGAACCCGCCCGAACTTCATGGTTTTTTTCACGGGTCCGAGCAGACTCGGATCCTCCCGCCTTGCTCGGTTAACCCGAGCGCGCCCGAACGTCATCATGACGCTGTCGGATTCTCGCGAGACTCGGATTCTATATAAGGAGCCGCGCGTCGCCGCCATTTTCACACGTGCATTGAGATTGATAGGGAGAGGACGTGGCTGGCGTCCTCTCCATTTAGATTAGAAGAGAGAGAGAGAGAGAGAGAGATTGACCTGATTTACTGGAGCTTAGGAGTACTGTAGAAGTGTAGAGAGTGCAGAGTTTACTAGTGACTGACCACAGTGACCACCAGACAGTGCAGTTTTATTTAATATATCCGTTCTCTGCCTGAAAAAAACGATACACACAGTGACTCAGTCACATACCATATCTGTGTGCACTGCTCAGCCCAGTGTGCTGCATCATCTATGTATATATATATCTGACTGTGCTCAGCTCACACAGCTTATAATTGTGGGGGAGACTGGGGAGCACTGCAGTGCCAGTTATAGGTTATAGCAGGAGCCAGGAGTACATATTATATTAAAATTAAACAGTGCACACTTTTGCTGCAGGAGTGCCACTGCCAGTGTGACTGACCAGTGACCTGACCACACTGACCACCAGTATAGTTAGTAGTATACTATATTGTGATTGCCTGAAAAAGTTAAACACTCGTCGTGTGACTTCACTTGTGTGGTGTTTTTTTTTTTATTCTATAAAAAACTCATTCTGCTGACAGACAGTGTCCAGCAGGTCCGTCATTATATAATATATACCTGTCCGGCTGCAGTAGTGATATATGTATATTTTTTATATCATTATTTATCATCCAGTCGCAGCAGACACAGTACGGTAGTTCACGGCTGTAGCTACCTCTGTGTCGGCACTCGGCAGTCCATCCATAATTGTATACCACCTACTCGTGGTTTTTTTTTCTTTCTTCTTTATACATACATACTACTACATCTCTTTATCAACCAGTCTATATTAGCAGCAGACACAGTACAGTACGGTAGTCCACGGCTGTAGCTACCTCTGTGTCGGCACTCGGCAGTCCGTCCATAATTGTATACCACCTACCCGTGGTTTTTTTTTCTTTCTTCTTTATACATACATACTACTACATCTCTTTATCAACCAGTCTATATTAGCAGCAGACACAGTACAGTACGGTAGTTCACGGCTGTAGCTACCTCTGTGTCGGCACTCGGCAGTCCGTCCATAATTGTATACCACCTACCCGAGGTTTTTTTTTCTTTCTTCTTTATACATACATACTACTACATCTCTTTATCAACCAGTCTATATTAGCAGCAGACACAGTACAGTACAGTAGTTCACGGCTGTAGCTACCTCTGTGTCGGCACTCGGCAGTCCGTCCATAATTGTATACCACCTACCCGAGGTTTTTTTTTCTTTCTTCTTTATACATACATACTACTACATCTCTTTATCAACCAGTCTATATTAGCAGCAGACACAGTACAGAACGGTAGTTCACGGCTGTAGCTACCTCTGTGTCGGCACTCGGCAGTCCGTCCATAATTGTATACCACCTACCCGTGGTTTTTTTTTCTTTCTTCTTTATACATACATACTACTACATCTCTTTATCAACCAGTCTATATTAGCAGCAGACACAGTACAGTACGGTAGTTCACGGCTGTAGCTACCTCTGTGTCGGCACTCGGCAGTCCGTCCATAACTGTATACCACCTACCCGAGGTTTTTTTTTCTTTCTTCTTTATACATACATACTACTACATCTCTTTATCAACCAGTCTATATTAGCAGCAGACACAGTACAGTACGGTAGTTCACGGCTGTAGCTACCTCTGTGTCGGCACTTGGCAGTCCGTCCATAATTGTATACCACCTACCCGAGGTTTTTTTTTCTTTCTTCTTTATACATACATACTACTACATCTCTTTATCAACCAGTCTATATTAGCAGCAGACACAGTACAGTACGGTAGTCCACGGCTGTAGCTACCTCTGTGTCGGCACTCGGCAGTCCGTCCATAATTGTATACCACCTACCCGTGGTTTTTTTTTCTTTCTTCTTTATACTTATACATACTACTACATCTCTTTATCAACCAGTCTATATTAGCAGCAGACACAGTACAGTACGGTAGTCCACGGCTGTAGCTACCTCTGTGTCGGCACTCGGCAGTCCGTCCATAATTGTATACCACCTACCCGTGTTTTTTTTTTCTTTCTTCTTTATACTTATACATACTACTACATCTCTTTATCAACCAGTCTATATTAGCAGCAGACACAGTACAGTACGGTAGTTCACGGCTGTAGCTACCTCTGTGTCGGCACTCGGCAGTCCATCCATAATTGTATACTAGTATCCATCCATCTCCATTGTTTACCTGAGGTGCCTTTTAGTTGTGCCTATTAAAATATGGAGAACAAAAATGTTGAGGTTCCAAAATTAGGGAAAGATCAAGATCCACTTCCACCTCGTGCTGAAGCTGCTGCCACTAGTCATGGCCGAGACGATGAAATGCCAGCAACGTCGTCTGCCAAGGCCGATGCCCAATGTCATAGTACAGAGCATGTCAAATCCAAAACACCAAATATCAGTAAAAAAAGGACTCCAAAACCTAAAATAAAATTGTCGGAGGAGAAGCGTAAACTTGCCAATATGCCATTTACCACACGGAGTGGCAAGGAACGGCTGAGGCCCTGGCCTATGTTCATGGCTAGTGGTTCAGCTTCACATGAGGATGGAGGCACTCAGCCTCTCGCTAGAAAAATGAAAAGACTCAAGCTGGCAAAAGCAGTAGCACCGCAAAGAACTGTGCGTTCTTCGAAATCCCAAATCCACAAGGAGAGTCCAATTGTGTCGGTTGCGATGCCTGACCTTCCCAACACTGGACGTGAAGAGCATGCGCCTTCCACCATTTGCACGCCCCCTGCAAGTGCTGGAAGGAGCACCCGCAGTCCAGTTCCTGATAGTCAGATTGAAGATGTCAGTGTTGAAGTACACCAGGATGAGGAGGATATGGGTGTTGCTGGCGCTGGGGAGGAAATTGACAAGGAGGATTCTGATGGTGAGGTGGTTTGTTTAAGTCAGGCACCCGGGGAGACACCTGTTGTCCGTGGGAGGAATATGGCCGTTGACATGCCTGGTGAAAATACCAAAAAAATCAGCTCTTCGGTGTGGAGGTATTTCAACAGAAATGCGGACAACAGGTGTCAAGCCGTGTGTTCCCTTTGTCAAGCTGTAATAAGTAGGGGTAAGGACGTTAACCACCTCGGAACATCCTCCCTTATACGTCACCTGCAGCGCATTCATAATAAGTCAGTGACAAGTTCAAAAACTTTGGGTGACAGCGGAAGCAGTCCACTGACCAGTAAATCCCTTCCTCTTGTAACCAAGCTCACGCAAACCACCCCACCAACTCCCTCAGTGTCAATTTCCTCCTTCCCCAGGAATGCCAATAGTCCTGCAGGCCATGTCACTGGCAATTCTGACGAGTCCTCTCCTGCCTGGGATTCCTCCGATGCATCCTTGCGTGTAACGCCTACTGCTGCTGGCGCTGCTGTTGTTGCTGCTGGGAGTCGATGGTCATCCCAGAGGGGAAGTCGTAAGACCACTTTTACTACTTCCACCAAGCAATTGACTGTCCAACAGTCCTTTGCGAGGAAGATGAAATATCACAGCAGTCATCCTACTGCAAAGCGGATAACTGAGGCCTTGGCATCCTGGGTGGTGAGAAACGTGGTTCCGGTATCCATCATTACTGCAGAGCCAACTAGAGACTTGTTGGAGGTACTGTGTCCCCGGTACCAAATACCATCTAGGTTCCATTTCTCTAGGCAGGCGATACCCAAAATTTACACAGACCTCAGAAAAAGAGTCACCAGTGTCCTAAAAAATGCAGCTGTACCCAATGTCCACTTAACCACGGACATGTGGACAAGTGGAGCAGGGCAGGGTCAGGACTATATGACTGTGACAGCCCACTGGGTAGATGTATGGACTCCCGCCGCAAGAACAGCAGCGGCGGCACCAGTAGCAGCATCTCGCAAACGCCAACTCTTTCCTAGGCAGGCTACGCTTTGTATCACCGCCTTCCAGAATACGCACACAGCTGAAAACCTCTTACGGCAACTGAGGAAGATCATCGCGGAATGGCTTACCCCAATTGGACTCTCCTGTGGATTTGTGGCATCGGACAACGCCAGCAATATTGTGTGTGCATTAAATATGGGCAAATTCCAGCACATCCCATGTTTTGCACATACCTTGAATTTGGTGGTGCAGAATTATTTAAAAAACGACAGGGGCGTGCAAGAGATGCTGTCGGTGGCCAGAAGAATTGCGGGACACTTTCGGCGTACAGGCACCACGTACAGAAGACTGGAGCACCACCAAAAACTACTGAACCTGCCCTGCCATCATCTGAAGCAAGAAGTGGTAACGAGGTGGAATTCAACCCTCTATATGCTTCAGAGGTTGGAGGAGCAGCAAAAGGCCATTCAAGCCTATACAATTGAGCACGATATAGGAGGTGGAATGCACCTGTCTCAAGCGCAGTGGAGAATGATTTCAACGTTGTGCAAGGTTCTGCTGCCCTTTGAACTTGCCACACGTGAAGTCAGTTCAGACACTGCCAGCCTGAGTCAGGTCATTCCCCTCATCAGGCTTTTGCAGAAGAAGCTGGAGACATTGAAGGAGGAGCTAACACGGAGCGATTCCGCTAGGCATGTGGGACTTGTGGATGGAGCCCTTAATTCGCTTAACAAGGATTCACGGGTGGTCAATCTGTTGAAATCAGAGCACTACATTTTGGCCACCATGCTCTATCCTAGATTTAAAGCCTACCTTGGATCTCTCTTTCCGGCAGACACAAGTCTGCTGGGGTTGAAAGACCTGCTGGTGAGAAAATTGTCAAGTCAAGCGGAACGCGACCTGTCAACATCTCCTCCTTCACATTCTCCCGCAACTGGGGGTGCGAGGAAAAGGCTCAGAATTCCGAGCCCACCCGCTGGCGGTGATGCAGGGCAGTCTGGAGCGACTGCTGATGCTGACATCTGGTCCGGACTGAAGGACCTGACAACGATTACGGACATGTCGTCTACTGTCACTGCATATGATTCTCTCACCATTGAAAGAATGGTGGAGGATTATATGAGTGACCGCATCCAAGTAGGCACGTCACACAGTCCATACTTATACTGGCAGGAAAAAGAGGCAATTTGGAGGCCATTGCACAAACTGGCTTTATTCTACCTAAGTTGCCCTCCCACAAGTGTGTACTCCGAAGGAGTGTTTAGTGCCGCCGCTCACCTTGTCAGCAATCGGCGTACGAGGTTACATCCAGAAAATGTGGAGAAGATGATGTTCATTAAAATGAATTATAATCAATTCCTCCGCGGAGACATTGACCAGCAGCAATTGCCTCCACAAAGTACACAGGGAGCTGAGATGGTGGATTCCAGTGGGGACGAATTGATAATCTGTGAGGAGGGGGATGTACACGGTGATATATCGGAGGATGATGATGAGGTGGACATCTTGCCTCTGTAGAGCCAGTTTGTGCAAGGAGAGATTAATTGCTTCTTTTTTGGGGGGGGTCCAAACCAACCCGTCATATCAGTCACAGTCGTGTGGCAGACCCTGTCACTGAAATGATGGGTTGGTTAAAGTGTGCATGTCCTGTTTTGTTTATACAACATAAGGGTGGGTGGGAGGGCCCAAGGACAATTCCATCTTGCACCTCTTTTTTCTTTTATTTTTCTTTGCGTCATGTGCTGTTTGGGGAGGGTTTTTTGGAAGGGACATCCTGCGTGACACTGCAGTGCCACTCCTAAATTGGCCCGGTGTTTGTGTCGGCCACTAGGGTCGCTTATCTTACTCACACAGTCAGCTACCTCATTGCGCCTCTTTTTTTCTTTGCGTCATGTGCTGTTTGGGGAGGGTTTTTTGGAAGGGCCATCCTGCGTGACACTGCAGTGCCACTCCTAGATGGGCCCGGTGTTTGTGTCGGCCACTAGGGTCGCTAATCTTACTCACACAGCTACCTCATTGCGCCTCTTTTTTTCTTTGCGTCATGTGCTGTTTGGGGAGGGTTTTTTGGAAGGGACATCCTGCGTGACACTGCAGTGCCACTCCTAAATGGGCCCGGTGTTTGTGTCGGCCACTACGGTCGCTAATCTTACTCACACAGCTACCTCATTGCGCCTCTTTTTTTCTTTGCGTCATGTGCTGATTGGGGAGGGTTTTTTGGAAGGGACATCCTGCGTGACACTGCAGTGCCACTCCTAAATGGGCCCGGTGTTTGTGTCGGCCACTAGGGTCGCTTATCTTACTCACACAGTCAGCTACC
Organism: Pseudophryne corroboree; assembly: GCF_028390025.1. Lineage (NCBI taxonomy): Eukaryota > Metazoa > Chordata > Amphibia > Anura > Myobatrachidae > Pseudophryne > Pseudophryne corroboree. The sequence continues at coordinate 198,409,794 of NC_086453.1, read as the reverse complement.
TCATTGCGCCTCTTTTTTTCTTTGCGTCATGTGCTGTTTGGGGAGTGTTTTTTGGAAGGGCCATCCTGCGTGACACTGCAGTGCCACTCCTAGATGAGCCCGGTGTTTGTGTCGGCCACTAGGGTCGCTAATCTTACTCACACAGCTACCTCATTGCGCCTCTTTTTTTCTTTGCGTCATGTGCTGTTTGGGGAGGGTTTTTTGGAAGGGACTTCCTGCGTGACACTGCAGTGCCACTCCTAAATGGGCCCGGTGTTTGTGTCGGCCACTACGGTCGCTAATCTTACTCACACAGCTACCTCATTGCGCCTCTTTTTTTCTTTGCGTCATGTGCTGTTTGGGGAGGGTTTTTTGGAAGGGACATCCTGCGTGACACTGCAGTGCCACTCCTAAATGGGCCCGGTGTTTGTGTCGGCCACTAGGGTCGCTTATCTTACTCACACAGTCAGCTACCTCATTGCGCCTCTTTTCTTCTTTGCGTCATGTGCTGTTTGGGGAGTGTTTTTTGGAAGGGCCATCCTGCGTGACACTGCAGTGCCACTCCTAGATGGGCCCGGTGTTTGTGTCGGCCACTAGGGTCGCTAATCTTACTCACACAGCTACCTCATTGCGCCTCTTTTTTTCTTTGCGTCATGTGCTGTTTGGGGAGGGTTTTTTGGAAGGGACATCCTGCGTGACACTGCAGTGCCACTCCTAAATGGGCTTGGTGTTTGTGTCGGCCACTAGGGTCGCTAATCTTACTCACACAGCTACCTCATTGCGCCTCTTTTTTTCTTTGCGTCATGTGCTGTTTGGGGAGGGTTTTTTGGAAGGGACATCCTGCGTGACACTGCAGTGCCACTCCTAGATAAGCCAGGTGTTTGTGTCGGCCACTAGGGTCGCTTAGCTTAGTCATCCAGCGACCTCGGTGCAAATTTTAGGACTAAAAATAATATTGTGAGGTGTGAGGTATTCAGAATAGACTGAAAATGAGTGGAAATTATGGTTTTTGAGGTTAATAATAATATGGGATCAAAATGACCCCCAAATTCTATGATTTAAGCTGTTTTTTAGGTTTTTTTGAAAAAAACACCCGAATCCAAAACACACCCGAATCCGACAAAAAAAATTCGGTGAGGTTTTGCCAAAACGCGGTCGAACCCAAAACACGGCCGCGGAACCGAACCCAAAACCAAAACACAAAACCCGAAAAATTTCAGGCGCTCATCACTACTAACTAGTCCTTTTTAACAGCAGCTTAAGGGTAAAACATTTCATTCCATTTGCGCCAGACCCTCTACCTTGGTAGTTTTTTCTTCTGCAAAAAAAGTAACCAACACTTAAGTCATCACAGTGATAACTTAGATAAAGAAACCTTTTTTTGTTTTTACAATGGCATGTCACATGTACAGTGGCGCAGGGGTGGGGGGTGTACTCTTTACCCAGGCCTGGGACCATTGGAGCGGTCTGGAGGGGGTCCGGGTCCCTCGGCCCTCCCCCTTCCCTTCTGCTGCAGCAGCCTCTCCCAGCCCAGCACACGCTGGGGATAGAGACAGCTGCAGCCAGTCCTCTCTCCCTGCATGTTGAAAGGAAAGGAAGTGATCGCAACTACCGCAGCCGCTGCCACCACCCGCTGACGCCTGTCTCCCATTGGTTCTGACACGGGCACTTCCCCTCATGTAAGTAAGATTTTTGACTATTTTAAACTATTTTACTATATGGCTATGTATTCCCCTCATTGGCCATGCTCCCTTGCATTAAGGGTGCCCGGTAAAGCTGTCAACACCTCTGCACATGTACAGTGTAATCATTTATATATAGATAGGATCACCATCATATGTTTTATTATTATACATATGTTACATTATACTTCATTCCCAGGACTATGGTGTATGCCCCACAATGCACAATGTGGCAGAGAATACTGTATTAACTGTCAGTATTTATTATAATAGGATTTTAATACCTACCTTTTCTCTTAGTCCGTAGAGGATGCTGGGGTCACTTCAAGAACCATGGGGTATAGACGGGATCCGCAGGAGACATGGGCACTTTAAGACTTTCAAAGGGGTGTGAACTGGCTCCTCCCTCTATGCCCCTCCTCCAGACTCCAGTTATAGGAACTGTGCCCAGGGAGATGGAGATTTCGAGGAAAAGGATTTATTGTTAAACTAAGGTGAGATACATACCAGCTCACACCTCAAGCACGCCGTACAACATGGCATTCAACACAACGCAAGTCAACTGCATGAACAACATCAGCAACAGGCTGACTATAAATGTAACACAAAGGGTGTGTAACCATAACTAATAACTGCAGATACAGTATGCACGGGCGCCCAGCATCCTCTACGGGCTAAGAGAAAAGGATTTACTGGTAGGTATTAAAATCCTATTTTCTCATACGTCCTAGAGGATGCTGGGGTCACTTCAAGAACCATGGGGTTTATACCAAAGCTCTAGAACAGGCGGGAGAGTGCGGATGACTCTGCAGCACTCTCAGCATGAGGTCCTCATCAGCCAGGGTATCAAACTTGTAGAACTTTGCAAAGGTGTTTGAACCCGACCAAGTAGCCTCTCGGCAAAGTTGTAATGCCGAGACCTCCCGGGCAGCCACCCTGGACGAGCCCACCTTTCTAGTAGAATGGGCCTTCACGGATTTCGGTAACGGCAATCCAGCCGTAGAATGAGCCTGCTGAATCGTATGACAGATCCAGCGCGCAATAGTCTGCTTGGAAGCAGGAGCCCCAATTTTGTTGTGAGCATACAGGACAAACAGAGCCTCCGTTTTCCTAAACTGAGCCGTTCTGGCCACATACATTTTCAAAGCTCTGACTACGACGAGAAACTTCGATTCCAGAAAGTCTTCAGTAGCCACTGGCACCACAATAGGTTAGTTCAAGTGGAATGACGAAACCATTTTCGGCAGAAATTGCTGACAAGTCCTCAACTCTGCACTATCTTCATAGAAGATCAAATAAGGGCTCTTGTGAGACAAGGCCGCCAATTCAGACACCCGCCTTGCGGATGCCAAGGCCAACAGCATGACCACTTTCCAAGTGAGGAATTTCAACTCCACTTTTTGTAAAGGTTCAAACCAATGAGATTGAAGGAATTGCAACCCCACGTTAAGATCCCATGGTGCCACAGGGGGGTGCAAAGGGAGGTTGGATGTGCAACACGCCTTTCACAAAAGTCTGAACTTCTGGAAGGGAGGCCAATTGTTTTTGGAAGAAAACCGATAAGGCTGAAATTTGTACTTTAATGGAGCCCAACTTTAGGCCCGCATCCACACCGGCTTGTAGAAAATGGAGAAAACGTCCTAACTGAAATTCTTCCGTAGGAGCCTTTTTGGATTCACACCAAGACACGTATTTTCTCCAAATACGGTGGTAATGTTTAGACATTATTCCTTTCCTGGCCTGAATAAGCGTGGGGGTGACTTCCTTGGGAATACCCTTTCGGGCTAGGATCCGGCGTTCAACCTCCAAGCCGTGAAACGAAGTTGCGGTAAGTCTTGGAACACGCACGGCCCCTGCTGTAACAGATCCTCCCTCAGAGGAAGAGGCCAGGGATCTCCTATGAGTAATTCCTGAAGATCTGGATACCAAGCCCTCCTTGGCCAGTCTGGAACAATGAGGATCGCTTGAACCTTTATTCTTCTTATGATCTTTATCACTTTTGGAATGAGTGGATGCGGAGGAAACACGTACACCGACTGAAACACCCACGGTGTCACTAGGGCGTCCACTGCTATTGCTTGAGGGTCTCTCGACCTGGAACAATATCTCTGAAGTTTCTTGTTGAGGCGATACGCCATCATGTCTATTTGAGGAATTCCCCAAAAACTTGTCACTTATGCAAAGACCTCTTGATGAAGACCCCACTCTCCTAGATGGAGATTGTGTCTGCTGAGGAAGTCTGCCTCCCAGTTGTCCACTCCTGGAATGAAGATCGCTGACAGAGCGCTTGTATGCCTTTCCACCCAATGGAGAACCTTTGTGGCCTCTGCCATAGCCGCTCTGCTCTTTGTTCCGCCCTGGCGGTTTATGTACGCTACTGCAGTTATGTTGTCCAACTGAATCAAGACAGATTGATTGCGAAGAAGATGTTCCGCTTGCAGAAGGCTGTTGTGAATGGTCCTTAACTCCAGAACGTTTATGTGTAGACACATTTCCTGGCTTGACCATCTTCCCTGGAAGCTTTCCCCCTGTGTGACTGCTCCCCAGCCTCGGAGACTCGCATCCATGGTCACTAAGATCCAGTCCTGGATCCCGAACCTGCGTCCCTCTAGGAGGTGAGAGCTGTGCAGCCACCACAGGAGTGAGATTCTGGTCTTGGAAGACAGGGTTATCCTTCGGTGCATGTGCAGATGGGACTCGGACCACTTGTCCAACAGGTCCCACTGAAACACTCTGGCATGGAATCTGCCAAACTGAATGGCCTCGTAGGCCGCCACCATCTTCCCCAGCAACCAAGTGCATTGATGGATCGATACTCTTGGCGGTTTCAGGATTTGTTTGACCAGGTTCTGAATTTCCAGAGCCTTTTCCACTGGAAGAAAAACTCTCTGTAATTCTGTGTCCAGAATCATTCCCAAAAACGACAGCCGTCTCGTCGGAACCAACTGTGATTTTGGCAAGTTTAGGAGCCAACCATGTTGCTGCAGAATTGTCAGGGATAGCGTAATGTTCTGCAGTAATTGTTCCCTGGATCTCTCCTTTATCAGGAGATCGTCCAAGTACAGGATAATTGTGACTCCTTGCTTGCGCAGGAGAACCATCGTTTCGGACATTACCTCGGTGAAAACCCTCGGAGCCGTGGACAGACCAAACGGCAACGTCTGAAATTGGTAATGACAATCCTGAACTGCAAACCTCAGGTAAGCCTGATGTGGAGGATAAATGGGAACATGTAAGTAGACATCCTTTATGTCTACCGACACCATAAAATCCCCCTCCTCCAGACTGGAGATCACTGCCCGGAGAGATTCCATCTTGAATTTGAATTTTTTTAGGTAGAAATTGAGGGATTTTAGGTTCAGGATTGGTCTGACTGAGCCGTATGGCTTCTGGACCATGAACAGGCTCGAATAAAAGCCTTCTCCCTGTTGCGATGGGGTGGAACCCTGACAATGACTTGATTGAGACACAATTTTTGTATTGCGTCGCATACCACCTCCCTGTCTGGAAGAGAAGCTGGTAAGGCCGATTTGACAAATCGGCAAGGGGAAACGTCTTGAAACTCCAGTTTGTACCCCTGGGACACTATTTCTAAAACCCATGGGTCCAGGGCCGAACGAGCCCAGAACTGACTGAAGAACCTGAGACGTGCCCCCACCGGTGCGGACTACCGCAGAGGAGCCACAGCGTCATGCAGTGGATTTGGCAGAAGCCGGGGAGGACTTCTGCTCCTGGGAACCGGCCACGGCCGGTGATCGTTTACCTTTTCCCTTTCCTCTAGTAGCAAGGAAGGAAGACCCCCAGCCTTTTCTGTATTTATTGGGCCGAAAGGACTGCATCTGATAGTGGTGTGCTTTCTTTTGTGATGCAGGCACATGAGGTAAAAATTATGACTTACCCATGGTAGCCGTAGATACCAACTCAACGAGGCCGTCACCAAACAATACACCACCTTTATACGGTAGAGACTCCATAGCTTTCTTAAAGTCAGCATCAGCATTCCATTGATGAATCCACAATGCTCTTCTAGCTGAGACTGACATGGCATTGGCCCTTGATCCCAAGAGGCCAATATCCCTCGCAGCTTCCTTTAGGTAGACTGCAGCGTCCCTGATATAACCTAGTGTCAAAAGAATGCTATCCCTATCCAGGGTATCTATTTCAGATGACAAATTATCTGCCCATCTTTCGATAGCGCTACTCACCCACGCAGATGCAATGGCTGGTCTGAGTAGCGTACCCGTGGTAATATAAATGGATTTCAATGTATTTTCCTGCCTACGATCCACAGGATCCTTTAGGGCTGCCGTGTCAGGGGACGGAAGAGCCACCTTTTTGGACAGCCGTGATAGAGCTTTGTCCACAATGGGGGGTGACTCCCATTTTTCCCTATCCCCAGAGGGAAACGGATACGCCACTGGAATCCTTTTGGGAATCTGAAACTTTTTGTCAGGATTTTCCCAAACCTTTTCACAAAGCATGTTCAGTTCATGAGAGGGAGGAAACGTTACCTCAGGTTTCTTTCCTTTATACATACAGACCCTAGTATCAGGAACAGTAGGGTCCTCAGTGATATGTAATACGTCTTTTATAGCCACAATCATGTACTGAATGCTCTTTGCCAATTTTGGATCTAATCTGGCATCACTATAATTGACACTTGAGTCAGTGTCCGTGTCGGTATCCGTGTCTGCCAGCTGGGTAAATGAACGTTTTTGTGACCCCGAGGGGGTCTGGACTTGTAACAACACATCCTCTATGGATTTCTTCCAAGCCTGGTTCTGAGACTCAGATTTATCCAATCTCTTGTTTATCAGAGCCACATTAGCATTCAGAGCACTCAAAACATTCACCCAATCAGGTGTCAGAGGTGCCGACAGGGTCACTCCCACAGCCGCTTGTGTCCCTAACATCGTCTCCTCCTGGGAAGAGCGTTCAGCCTCAAACATGCCGACACACGTGCACGCAGCACACACAGACACACTGGGCATATAAGGTACAGACCCACAATAAAGCCTGTCAGAGAGACACAGAGGGAGTTTGCCAGCTCACAACCCAGCACTTAAACCCAGTTCTGACACAGTTACAGAATATCCCAGACCTGCAGCGCTTTTATAATAACTTATATTTCTCCAAAATTCACTGTGCCCCCCCCCCCCCCCCCCGTTTTGCACCCTGTTACTTGTACAGCAGTGTGAGGAAGGACCAGCGTCTCTGCAGCTTCTGTGAAGAGAAAATGGCGCTGATGTGAGCTGTGAGAACTAGAGAACTAAGCCCCGCCCCCAGAATGGCACGCTTCAGCCCCGCTATTTTTCCAAAATCTTTATACTGGCGGGGGTTTGGACAGAGGCTTGGCACCTTGTCCCCTCTTGCCAGTCACTCTTTTAGAGGTTAATATGCTGCCAAGGCGCCCCCCCCCCGCGCCCTGCACCCTGTAGTGCCGCTGAGTGTGGGAGCATGGCGCGCAGCGCGGCTGCTGTGCGGTACCTCTGAAGCCGTCACTGAAGTCTTCTGTCTTCTTCTACTCACCTGTCTTCGGACTTCTGGCTCTGCAAGGGGGGTGACGGCCGGCTCTGGGAACAAGCATCTAGGCGTACCTAGCGATCAGACCCTCAGGAGCTAATGGTGTCCTGTAGCCAAAGAAGCAGAGCCTTTAAACTCACAGAAGTAGGTCTGACTTATTTCCCCTAAGTCCCACGAAGCAGGGAGACCGTTGCCAGCAGTTCTCCCTGAAAATAAAAAAAATCAACATAAAGTCTTTTCAGAGAAACTCAGTAGAGCTCCTCAGAGTGCATCCAGTCTCACTGGGCACAGATTCTAAACTGGAGTCTGGAGGAGGGGCATAAAGGGAGGAGCCAGTTCACACCCCTTTGAAAGTCTTAAAGTGCCCACGTCTCCTGCGGATCCCGTCTATACCCCATGGTTCTTGAAGTGACCCCAGCATCCTCTAGGACGTATGAGAAATATAATTATAGAGGGGCTCAGACCTTGCACTGTAGTATCCATGTTATCTGTAGTGCAGGCTATCTCCTCTTTAATGGTTTGCCATAGGGATGACCATCGACCATCGATGTTTCAGAATCACTGATGGTCTATGCCTGTTGCTTAACACTTTTGCTATTGATGGGGTCAACCAAATGGGTTCCAGCCATCGATGGTACAGAACCATCAGATTTTTTTTATGAGGTATCAGGACACAAAGCATAGCACCATCTAAGGCAGTGATTTTCAACCTTTTTTTACTTGCGGCACACCGAACAATATTTTAGAATTTGCCAAGGCGGTGTCCCCACAGAAAACTACAAAAAACACACATTGACCCTCACAGTAAAAAAAAATCCACACATACATTCGCCTACACAGAAAAAACAATCACAGTGCTACCGACATAAAACATGTTGCGTAATACATAAATCAATCACATTTCTCCCCACATAAATCCTATTGCTCCCCACATGAATTATTCACATTGTTCCCCCCCATAAATACTTATTCTCCCCACATAAATCCTATTGTTCCCCATAGGAGAAATAAAATAAATATTAGCCCCTACCGGTCAGCTGTCCTCCTTCCTGTCCTTCAGTGGCGGGGGTTGTTCATAGTGGAGTGCTGTGAATACTGAGCAGCGGGCGGTCAGGCAGGTGTGGATGTGGGTGGGCAAGGAAAGCTGTGTATGCAGGCGGGAACTGGAAGATGTGCATGCAGGCGGGTGGGCTGGCTGGTGAGATACGGCGGCCATGACTTATGATATCACAACGCCGCGCCTTCAAGGCATACGTCACAGCTAGAGCATGACTGAGCCTGGGCCAACAGTTCACTCTGAAGGTGCAGGAAGCTGCTCTGACTCCGCAGCACACCTTGCAACTGGTCACGGCACACTAGTTGAAAAAGCCTGATCTAAGGTTTCTGTGCAGTAAAGCTCTGCAGGATGCATTATGTCCTACGTGTCTTGATGATCATAAACTAATGTAAAGCATGGGAAAGTAGGGAATCTGTCATACTACATTGGTCTAGCAGAGCAGAGCTCAAACCCTGTACCTTGTCCAGTGGCATCACTAAAGGGGTGCGGACTGCATCTGGTGTCATGTTTCCAGTCGGGAGACAACAAACTGCCATCTCCTCCTAAGTGTGGTTATTGTACAGCATGAGGCTCTGGGTCACTGAGGAGGACCCGGCATTGTGGCAAGCATCTCTGGGGGCAGTCCAGCATCTCCGGTAGTGTTGGGCATGTGTCCAGAGTGATGAAAGTGGAGGTGTGCCATGAAGCCATGAAGCCACGCCCTTCCACATGAGGCCATTTTCAGCGTTTGTGGAGTTTATTTGGAGGATTGGGTGACACCAGCCTTGGTGATACCACTGACTTTGTTTTAGCCGCGCATGCGCAAAATGCACAAAACTGAAACTGTCTTTAGAATTATGGCGTTGGTGCCATATTTTTTGGGATTGCTCCAAAAGTATGAAGCCAATCAGAGATGGATTTAGACCTCAACAAGATACCGATTTAGGGCCCCTCCCTCAAACAATCAATAGCACTATATTTTCATTCCTGATCTCTTACATCAAGAGGGATATCCAATTTTGACCGAGTTTTTTGTTGTTTCGGGCGATTTCGCTTACCGGTGCTATCGGTCGAAAACTACAGGTTTCATTTTCGTTTTTCGGACCTATCCAATAGGAAGCGGCTCTGCGTCTGTCTCTCCTGAAAACAGACCAACCAATTGTTGTTTTTCCTCCTTATATTCTATTACAGTATATTACTTCCCCCTTCACTGATTGCACCATGTCCCCTCACCTCTAACTTCCATTATTACACATCTCAATTATTGCATTTTAGCTAAGTGCTCCCCTCACTGAATGTAGCAGATCCACATACCCCATTATTACACCCTCACTCGCTGACTGCATTGTATATGAGTGATAAAAGCTCACACCACTGCAGGACTGGAGACACAGGCATGTGCTGGAGCCAGCATCCAACAGCTGTCTAATCACTAACATCCTGCTGGAAGTATTCAGCCAGCCCAGTGCTCTGACATTTTTGTTGGAGATCACGGTCCGCCGGAAATGCCCTCCACACAGCCTTATCGGTGTGCCCCCCTGGGACCCTCAGGGCCCCCTGAGACCCACAGGGCCCTAAACAGCCGCTTGTGTTGCCGTGTGGTAAATCCTCCTCTGGAGCCAGTATCATATTCTGAAGATAGCACCATAATAATATTGTGGCCAGCCATCTGGATGGTCCTGTGGACATGTAAATAAATGTAACAATGGATGCAGGATGTGTGGTTGGGTCTGTGTACACCACATACTGTAGAGTGCACCCATTGTAGATACACCACTATTAGCACATTTCAAGGTCTCTAATCTATGGATGCACCTCTATTAATTAGAAGTGAAGCAAGTTTTTACTGAGGTGTTAAAACCAGAAAAGGTACACTATCCAAAAGTGTTAAGGTCAATGTCTACCCTCCTAACAAAAAAAGGAGAACCATTTTTATTGAATACATTTTTTCAGTTTTTCTGCGATCATGGTTCTTGATTTAGCCTCATTTTTTGTTTAAATTATTGAGTGCTCCTTAAAAGTGCTATTTCCATTCTATGTATATTGTACTTACCTTTCACAAACTTTCTTATAGCACATTCAAAATAAATCCTACATTTCACAAAACTCTCCTGTATAGGGAGGAGAGACAGGAGTTTTTGTCCCATCAGATTTAGTGGTCATAGATGCTGAGGGGGGTGTGCAGGTAATTGTTGGAAGGGACAGGGGCGTAGCCAGAACTTTGTGGGCCCCATAGCAACATTTTGAAGGGGGCCCCATCCCAATGCTTCTAGAGAGACACTTCTCTACAGTAGTTGTTCATTTTATGCCCTATGATAGTGCCCTAGTTAATTTTCTGAACCATAGTAGTGTCTTATTAAATGTTATGCCCCATAGTAGTGCCCTACTTTCTTTTATGAATCGCAGTAGTGCTTAAGTTCACCCTATGTCACATTTCAGAGCTGCCAGTACACATTATGCCGCACAGTACCCCCAATTCACAATATGATATATAGTACTCCCTGTTTATATTGTGCCTCATTACAGTGAGCCGGTTCATATTATAGAACATTAAAATGCCCTCCAGTCAATTTTATACCACAGTACAATGAGCAGGTCCAGGGGCATACCTAGATATATTGCAGGCTCCAAGGAAAAAGTTTGAAAGGACCCCTACGTACCACCCATTGGCGAAAAATGTATATAACACATGTAACTGTGACAGTGAAGGTGGCTCCTCTCAGCTCTGGGCCCCATAGCAGCTGCACTGCCTGCACCTATGGTAGCTACACCCTTGGGAAGGGATCAGGTCAGCTGCTGAGGACAAATGTTCCTCTTTGCAGTGTGCGGCACTGTGCATAGTATTTTGTTTTTTGGAGGAGGTGTGGCCATGTCTAACAGATTTGACCACACCTTCGCAGTACCCAGGCCCTGCTCATTTTTGGGGCGGCTGCGTGATGTCACACGCACCCGCTCTGATGGAAAACATGGCTGCGGTGCACCTGCCTTCGCAGCTAGACTACGGAGGCAGGGGGTTGTCCAAAGTTGCTGCAATTAAAGTGCGGTTGCAGCCGCTGGGCGGAACAGTCAGCATGCTGGGCCGCCTTGCCCTGTGATGGGCAGCCCCACAGCAGAATTAGTAGAATCAGGCCCTATGTAAATGGGATGTAGTTATGTGACCGGCAGTCACATTACCGACACCTACATTCAACCACCCCCTAATTCCGACAGTCGGCATACCGGCCAGCAGGGACTATTCCCACTACTGGGTGTCCACAACACCCATAGAGTGGGAATAGAATCAAGCCTGCAGCGTGGCGAGCGCAGGGAGCCTGCATGGGGACTTGTTGTACTCGCCCACCGGCAATCCTGGGCGCGGGATGCTGATTGGCCACCGGTAACCCATACACAACCCATGTAAACAACCTATGCATTTAAAATGAGTATAAAGCAAACATGGATCATATGCAGCACTGCATTCCCACTGTGCTTGTTTCTATTCTTGTGTTCCATGTTTTATATAAACTAGGTGATTCATCGCGCCCTATGGGCGCTCTTCACACCGTCGTAAGGGGCTATGTCTCCTTAACCATTGCACGCCCGTGTGGTGTGCAATATTTTTATTATATGGAGTATAACCTCCAATCATAAGTTTGTGAGTGGTTAAATATTGCATGGACAAAGGGCGTGCGATGGTTAAAGGGTTGAAGCCCCTTGCAATGGCGTGAACAGCACACACAGAGCCTGATGACTCGCCTAGTAGGTGCTGTGGTTGGGGGAGTGGCGGGTGTGGGGGAGACGCAGATGGGGGAGGGGGTTCATGGGTGGGGCGGTTGCATTGGAGTGGTGGGTGGGGGAGGGGCAGGTAATGCTTCTCCTGCTTCTCCTCCTGGAAGCAGCTAAGCTGCTGTCCTCCCCTTGGCAGTGGTTCTCCTGGAGACTCGCAGAGAAGTCAAGCAGCCAGTCACTATTGTTAGCGCCGGTGTCCCAACACGCCGCATTACAGGGAAGAAGATGCACTCAATAAACTACAGCTCCCAGCAGCCCTAAGGGCCGGAATGTCTACTAGTATGTCTACTTCCCAGTAGAGATGAGCGGGTTCGGTTCCTCGGAATCCGAACCCGCCCGAACTTCAGGTTTTTTTACACGGGTCCGAGCGACTCGGATCTTCCCGCCTTGCTCGGTTAACCCGTGCGCGCCCGAACGTCATCATCCCGCTGTCGGATTCTCGCGAGGCTCGGATTCTATCGCGAGACTCGGATTCTATATAAGGAGCCGCGCGTCGCCGCCATTTTCACACGTGCATTGAGATTGATAGGGAGAGGACGTGGCTGGCGTCCTCTCCGTTTATAGAGAAGAGAGTGAGACTAGAGTAGTGAGAGACACAGTATTTACTTTAGTAATTTTGGGGAGCATTAGGAGGAGTACTACTACTTGCTGAAGTGATAGTGTGACTGTATATCTGACTTGTGGGGGAGACAGTGGGGAGCAGTTAGAGTCTGAGAGCAGGAGTGCATATTTTAACGTACAGTGCACACTTTTGCTGCCAGAGTGCCACACTGCCATTGTGACCACACTGACCACCAGTATATATTGTGATTGTCTGCTTAGGAGTACTACTTGCAAGTTGCTGATAGTGTGACCAGTGACCTGACCACCAGTTTAATTAATCACCACCAGTTTAATATATATATATATATATATATATAAAATTGTATATAATATATATATAATTGTATACCACCTACCCGTGTTTTTTTTTTTTTTTCTTTCTTCTTGATACATACTACTATAGTAGCTTACTGTAGCAGTCTGCGGTGCTGCTGAGCTGACAGTGTCCAGCAGGTCCGTCATCAGTCATTACATAATAAATATATATACCTGTCCGGCTGCAGTACTAGTGATATTATATATATATATATTAATTTCATCTCATTATCATCCAGTCTATATTAGCAGCAGACACAGTATGGTAGTCCACGGCTGTAGCTACCTCTGTGTCGGCAGTCGCTGGTCCATCCATAAGTATACTAGTATCCATCCATCTCCATTGTTTACCTGAGGTGCCTTTTAGTTGTGCCTATTAAAATATGGAGAACAAAAATGTTGAGGTTCCAAAATTAGGGAAAGATCAAGATCCACTTCCACCTCGTGCTGAAGCTGCTGCCACTAGTCATGGCCGAGACGATGAAATGCCAGCAACGTCGTCTGCCAAGGCCGATGCCCAATGTCATAGTACAGAGCATGTAAAATCCAAAACACCAAATATCAGTAAAAAAAGGACTCCAAAATCTAAAATAAAATTGTCGGAGGAGAAGCGTAAACTTGCCAATATGCCATTTACCACACGGAGTGGCAAGGAACGGCTGAGGCCCTGGCCTATGTTCATGGCTAGTGGTTCAGCTTCACATGAGGATGGAAGCACTCAGCCTCTCGCTAGAAAAATGAAAAGACTCAAGCTGGCAAAAGCACCGCAAAGAACTGTGCATTCTTCGAAATCCCAAATCCACAAGGAGAGTCCAATTGTGTCGGTTGCGATGCCTGACCTTCCCAACACTGGACGTGAAGAGCATGCGCCTTCCACCATTTGCATGCCCCCTGCAAGTGCTGGAAGGAGCATCCGCAGTCCAGTTCCTGATAGTCAGATTGAAGATGTCAGTGTTGAAGTACACCAGGATGAGGAGGATATGGGTGTTGCTGGCGCTGGGGAGGAAATTGACAAGGAGGATTCTGATGGTGAGGTGGTTTGTTTAAGTCAGGCACCCGGGGAGACACCTGTTGTCCGTGGGAGGAATAGGGCCGTTGACATGCCTGGTGAAAATACCAAAAAAATCAGCTCTTCGGTGTGGAAGTATTTCAACAGAAATGCGGACAACATTTGTCAAGCCGTGTGTTGCCTTTGTCAAGCTGTAATAAGTAGGGGTAAGGACGTTAACCACCTCGGAACATCCTCCCTTATACGTCACCTGCAGCGCATTCATAATAAGTCAGTGACAAGTTCAAAAACTTTGGGCGACAGCGGAAGCAGTCCACTGACCAGTAAATCCCTTCCTCTTGTAACCAAGCTCACGCAAACCACCCCACCAACTCCCTCAGTGTCAATTTCCTCCTTCCCCAGGAATGCCAATAGTCCTGCAGGCCATGTCACTGGCAATTCTGACGAGTCCTCTCCTGCCTGGGATTCCTCCGATGCATCCTTGCGTGTAACGCCTACTGCTGCTGGCACTGCTGTTGTTGCTGCTGGGAGTCGATTGTCATCCCAGAGGGGAAGTCGTAAGCCCACTTTTACTACTTCCACCAAGCAATTGACTGTCCAACAGTCCTTTGCGAGGAAGATGAAATATCACAGCAGTCATCCTGTTGCAAAGCGGATAACTGAGGCCTTGACAACTATGTTGGTGTTAGACGTGCGTCCGGTATCCGCCGTTAGTTCACAGGGAACTAGACAATTTCTTGAGGTAGTGTGCCCCCGTTACCAAATACCATCTAGGTTCCACTTCTCTAGGCAGGCGATACCGAGAATGTACACGGACGTCAGAAAAAGACTCACCAGTGTCCTAAAAAATGCAGTTGTACCCAATGTCCACTTAACCACGGACATGTGGACAAGTGGAGCAGGGCAGGGTCAGGACTATATGACTGTGACAGCCCACTGGGTAGATGTATGGACTCCCGCCGCAAGAACAGCAGCGGCGGCACCAGTAGCAGTATCTCGCAAACGCCAACTCTTTCCTAGGCAGGCTACGCTTTCTATCACCGGTTTTCAGAATACGCACACAGCTGAAAACCTCTTACGGCAACTGAGGAAGATCATCGCGGAATGGCTTACCCCAATTGGACTCTCCTGTGGATTTGTGGCATCGGACAACGCCAGCAATATTGTGTGTGCATTAAATATGGGCAAATTCCAGCACGTCCCATGTTTTGCACATACCTTGAATTTGGTGGTGCAGAATTTTTTTAAAAACGACAGGGGCGTGCAAGAGATGCTGTCGGTGGCCAGAAGAATTGCGGGACACTTTCGGCGTACAGGCACCACGTACAGAAGACTGGAGCACCACCAAAAACTACTGAACCTGCCCTCTATATGCTTCAGAGGTTGGAGGAGCAGCAAAAGGCCATTCAAGCCTATACAATTGAGCACGATATAGGAGGTGGAATGCACCTGTCTCAAGCGCAGTGGAGAATGATTTCAACGTTGTGCAAGGTTCTGCAACCTTTTGAACTTGCCACACGTGAAGTCAGTTCAGACACTGCCAGCCTGAGTCAGGTCATTCCCCTCATCAGGCTTTTGCAGAAGAAGCTGGAGGCATTGAAGGAGGAGCTAAAAGGGAGCGATTCCGCTAGGCATGTGGGACTTGTGGATGGAGCCCTTAATTCGCTTAACAAGGATTCACGGGTGGTCAATCTGTTGAAATCAGAGCACTACATTTTGGCCACCGTGCTCGATCCTAGATTTAAAACCTACCTTGGATCTCTCTTTCCGGCAGACACAAGTCTGCTGGGGTTCAAAGACCTGCTGGTGACAAAATTGTCAAGTCAAGCGGAACGCGACCTGTCAACATCTCCTCCTTCACATTCTCCCGCAACTGGGGGTGCGAGGAAAAGGCTCAGAATTCCGAGCCCACCCGCTGGCGGTGATGCAGGGCAGTCTGGAGCGACTGCTGATGCTGACATCTGGTCCGGACTGAAGGACCTGACAACGATTACGGACATGTCGTCTACTGTCACTGCATATGATTCTCTCACCATTGAAAGAATGGTGGAGGATTATATGAGTAACCGCATCCAAGTAGGCACGTCAGACAGTCCGTACTTATACTGGCAGGAAAAAGAGGCAATTTGGAGGCCCTTGCACAAACTGGCTTTATTCTACCTAAGTTGCCCTCCCACAAGTGTGTACTCAGAAAGAGTGTTTAGTGCCGCCGCTCACCTTGTCAGCAATCGGCGTACGAGGTTACTTCCAGAAAATGTGGAGAAGATGATGTTCATTAAAATGAATTATAATCAATTCCTCCGTGGAGACATTGACCAGCAGCAATTGCCTCCACAAAGTACACAGGGAGCTGAGATGGTGGATTCCAGTGGGGACGAATTGATAATCTGTGAGGAGCGGGATGTACACGGTGATATATCGGAGGATGATGATGAGGTGGACATCTTGCCTCTGTAGAGCCAGTTTGTGCAAGGAGAGATTAATTGCTTCTTTTTCGGTGGGGGTCCAAACCAACCCGTCATTTCAGTCACAGTCGTGTGGCAGACCCCGTCACTGAAATGATGGGTTGGTTAAAGTGTGCATGTCCTGTTTATACAACATAAGGGTGGGTGGGAGGGCCCAAGGACAATTCCATCTTGCACCTCTTTTTTCTTTCATTTTTATTTGCGTCATGTGCTGTTTGGGGAGTGTTTTTTGGAAGGGCCATCCTGCGTGACACTGCAGTGCCACTCCTAGATGGGCCAGGTGTTTGTGTCGGCCACTAGGGTCGCTTATCTTACTCACACAGCTACCTCATTGCGCCTCTTTTTTTCTTTGCGCCATGTGCTGTTTGGGGAGTGTTTTTTGGAAGGGCTATCCTGCGTGACACTGCAGTGCCACTCCTAGATGGGCCAGGTGTTTGTGTCGGCCACTAGGGTCGCTTATCTTACTCACACAGCTACCTCATTGCGCCTCTTTTTTTCTTTGCGTCATGTGCTGTTTGGGGAGTGTTTTTTGGAAGGGCCATCCTGCGTGACACTGCAGTGCCACTCCTAGATGGGCCAGGTGTTTGTGTCGGCCACTAGGGTCGCTTATCTTACTCACACAGCTACCTCATTGCGCCTCTTTTTTTCTTTGCATCATGTGCTGTTTGGGGAGTGTTTTTTGGAAGGGCCATCCTGCGTGACACTGCAGTGCCACTCCTAGATGGGCCAGGTGTTTGTGTCGGCCACTAGGGTCGCTTATCTTACTCACACAGCTACCTCATTGCGCCTCTTTTTTTCTTTGCGTCATGTGCTGTTTGGGGAGTGTTTTTTGGAAGGGCCATCCTGCGTGACACTGCAGTGCCACTCCTAGATGGGCCAGGTGTTTGTGTCGGCCACTAGGGTCGCTTATCTTACTCACACAGCTACCTCATTGCGCCTCTTTTTTTCTTTGCGTCATGTGCTGTTTGGGGAGTGTTTTTTGGAAGGGCCATCCTGCGTGACACTGCAGTGCCACTCCTAGATGGGCCAGGTGTTTGTGTCGGCCACTAGGGTCGCTTAGCTTAGTCATCCAGCGACCTCGGTGCAAATTTTAGGACTAAAAATAATATTGTGAGGTGTGAGGTATTCAGAATAGACTGAAAATGAGTGGAAATTATGGTTTTTGAGGTTAATAATACTTTGGGATCAAAATGACCCCCAAATTCTATGATTTAAGCTGTTTTTTAGTGTTTTTTGAAAAAAACACCCAAATCCAAAACACACCCGAATCCGACAAAAAAAATTCGGTGAGGTTTTGCCAAAACGCGGTCGAACCCAAAACACGGCCGCGGAACCGAACCCAAAACCAAAACACAAAACCCGAAAAATTTCAAGTGCACATCTCTACTTCCCAGTAATGTGGCGCGTTGGGACACCGGCGCTAACAATAGTGACTGGCTGGCAGAACTGACTGAGTGGCTGAATCAATGTAAAAGGTGAGAGTGCTGTGCAGTGTCAGTGACATTGCACACCCACTGCACTGCACAGTACTGTCACCCTTTACATTGATTCAGCGTCCAGCAGTGGTGCAAGTATGCGGGTACGATCAGGTACGGAGTACCCATAAGAATTTGGCAGCGGGTACGCAGTACCACCTGCCACACACTTTGCCATTACCACAATTATAATGTGCCGCAAAGCAACAAGACCATGGTGCTTGGCAGCATGACGACTACTCCCACTTTGTCAGAGTTACTGGGAGTGCGACAGTGGCTATATTTTCCTTTTATAATGGAGGCATTACTAAATATTGTTATTAAATTGGGGGCATTACTATGTATTTCTATTATACTGGAGGTATCACTATATATTTCTGTTATACTGGAGGCATTACTATACAGTATATGTTTAGCCTTGCTTCCAGATTTTAAAAAAAGGGGCTGTCATGTGGCCACGCCGCTAGTGTCATGTAGCCACTCCCACTAGCAGTTTGTGGCTACGCCCCCTCATAACACATGACCACACCCCTTTTTCTGCACTCAGTACCACTAAGAAAATATTTCTACTTGCACCACCGGCATCCAGACATTACCGTCCGCGATATCACCCACTCTATCCATTACATTAGCCATCTCGGGGCCTCCAGGCCGGCAGCCCAAGTGCTGTGTTGCAGAGTCAGGGCCTCTGAAGATCTGGACATGGCTGTGTCGGGGAGGCACTTCTGTGACATTGTGCGCCCAGGAGGCTCCAGGGCTCAGATAATATGCGGCGCAGGGAGGGCTATGAAAACCTTCAGCTGCGGCACTTTCATGCACATATATGCCGATGGCTGCAGCAGCTTTTGTTCCACCTGCGCCGCGGCTAGGGAGTTGGGATTGTTGATGCCGTAGGGGCAGGCGGACTGGCAGCAGGACATAGGACGCTGCAGTAAAAGGATTTTTTTCCCTATCTACAGCGCAGAGACTTGCTGCGGGTGCAGTGGCATACCTTCCGACTGTACCTTTTTGGCAGGTACAGTAACATTTTTTTATGGTCTGTATTGATTATTGGCTCTCCAAACTTCCATTGAAAGTATAGGAAAAGGGGTGGGGCCACGCACCTTTACCCATGGCCCATGCCCCCTTTTCGAAGTTGTAGTGATTTTTATGTGTAAATTGTTGGAGGGTATGTTGCTGCAGATGCAGTGGGCCTATTTTGGGTTGTGGACCTGGAGCTGCAGCTCCATCAGCCCCATTGTTAATCCAGCTCTGGGAACACACAGCAGCCAAAGGGCAGAGCCTCCCATTGGATTTAACCTGTGTGGGAGGGCGTTTCTCGCCCAATCAGCTGTGGACTGGATGTGATAGACCTGTCACTAACCCAATGAGAGCTCCTAGCCACACCCAACATTAGACACACAGGCATAGAGTCACAGATTTGGGCTATTGTATAGGAGATTTAACTTGCCTAGAATACAGACCCGAGCCTCCCACTCCCCTCACATTTCTTCCTTACTGACTGACAGCAGCAGAAGAAAGAACAGCTGTCACTGAGCAGAGGCAGGAACTGGAAGAGACTGCAGTAGATGACATCTGTTTCACTTTGCTTTGAAAATTTATATTTTTACGCCTACATGGAGCCATTAAAACAACTTGACCTGTTAACTGACCAGCATTACAGTGCAATCAACTGCCCCCACTCTTTCCAGGTTCCATGTAGCATCGTACAAGTGGCAACATGCTTAGCAGACCGTACTACACAGGTAAGTATATTTGCCTCATTGTGAGAATATGACCCAGATCGCAGTCACCATTTCTATTTGTTATGTGACCATATGCAAAGTGCCAACTACCTGAAGATGGGTGGCAGCAGTTGTATATGTGCCTAGTTTAAACTATCATGCACTGGACCCATGCTTTACACCTTTATGTGCAACAGATGCATTTGAAATTATGCATCAATAAAACTGCAGAAACCTCTCTAATAAATGAGAAGCATCTCCTCATCTTGTGTATTAAAAAAAAACCCTCTTTGCTGAAACCATCACACACCAAAGCATAAAATGTTTCCTAGTAATGAGTAAACCACCAATCAGTATCAGCAGAGCATTCCCAAACCACCAATCACAAGCACTTTGTAGTACTGGTTACCATCATCTGCTAAACGCACTTCCCACTGGCCACCTGCACATAATACAGTTATTTTAGATGCATGCTTGTCTTTGCTGGGGTTGCTTGTGTTTGTATGAATTGCATGAATGGGTCACAGTTAATTTACTACTGGTCGAAATCCTGACAAACGCTCAGGTCTACGCCACCAACCGAGAGAGTTAATAATGTGGTGAGCGACCGGGCTTGAAGTGTGGCAAACACAATGAGCCCGCAAGCGGACTCAATATGCCACTGTTGGAATTCCAACTGTTTGCATTCTGGCACCTGTCTCCTGTTGGGAAATCACACCGAATCCGCATGAACAGGCTGTTACTGTACTTGACCATAATGCCCCATTCCACGTTACTATGACGTTGTAAGCAGAATGATTCAAATTGGCATGGCAAATGTAATTTGCTTTTACAGTGCTTCTCTTGATATCTTCACCCAGCAATGTGCAGTCCAGAAGTCTACAGGCTCAAGATTATACTACATACTCATTCCAAAATAATCTGTGCCTTCCTCACATTGTACTTTGAATTCAATTAAGCTTCATAGCAATGCTTCAGTTCCAACCATACTGCCAGCTTTCAAAGTTTGCCAAAGTACTCTCCTTCCAATTGACTTCTAAGTGTCACAATGGTTGCAACCGCCTAGAACTGCACGTGTAGTCAACCACGTGGGAGCTCTCTGCAGCAGTGAGTAAAAGCACTGCCTAAATTTTGAGCCAATGCTAGGACCACATCCACTAAGTCATGCCTAGTCTCTTGGCCAAAGGTGAGTGCTAACTATATTCTTTAAAGTGACTAAGAACTATACTTCCATGAAAAAATAGGATTTTAATTATCTACTGGTAAATCTTTTTTCCGTAGTCCGTAGAGGATACTGGGGTCCACATTTGTACCATGGGGTATAGACGGGTCCACTAAGAGCCTTGGGCACTTTAAGAAATAAATAGTGTGCACTGGCTCCTCCTTCTATGCCCCTCCTACAGGACTCAGTCTAGAAACCGTGCCCGAAGAGATGGACATATCCTGAGGAAGGATGTAACAGAACAGTGGTGAGATTTGAACCAGCACACACAAACAAGAGGAAAGCCATGCTAACCAAACTTGAACAGGAACCGCAACAGCTGAACAAACAACATTACTTAATGAAGTAACAGTGCAGGAAACACAAAGCACTGGGCGGGTGCCCAGTATTCACTATGGACTACGAGAAAAGGATTTACCGGTAGGTAGTTAAAATCCTATTTTCTCTTACGTCCTAGAGGATACTGGGGTCCACATTAGTATGTGTACCAAAACTCCCAAACCGGGTGGGAGAGTGCTGAGGTTCCAGCAGAACTGATTGACCATACTGAAGGTCCTTAGAGGCCAAAGTATCGAACTTGTAGAACTTAGCAAACGTGTTCAAACCTGACCAAGAAGCTGCTCGGCAAGAGACAAGCCAAGACACCCAGGGCAGTCACCCAGGAAGAACCCACCGATCTAGTAGAGTGGGCCTGTGCAGATTTTGGACACAGCAAACCTGCAGTGGAATAAGCATGCTAGATAGTAAGCCTATTCCAGCATGCAATTGTCTGCTTTGAAGCAGGACACACAATTTTCTTGGGATAATAGAGAATAAACAGCGAGTCAGATTTCATGTGACGAGCTGTCTGCTTCACATAGATCTTCAAAGCCCTCACAACATCCAAGGACTTTGAGGTAGCAGAGTTGCCGGAACCTCAGTATGTTGGTTGATATGAAACGCAGACACCACCTTAGGAAGAAACTGCTAACGAGTTCTGAGTTCAGCTCTATCTTCATGAAAAATCAAATAGGGTCTTTTGTGAGACAACGCCCCCAGTTCCGACACGACTTGCTGAAGCTAAGGCCAACAGTCTAACAGTCTTCCACGTAAGAAACTTTACGTCCACCTCCTGTAAAGGCTCAAACCATTCCGATTGTAAAAACTGCAACACCACGTTAAGATCCCAAGGTGCCGTGGGAGGCACAAAGGGCGGTTGGATGGGCAGAACACCCTTCAAGAATGTCTGAACTTCAGGAAGGGAAGCCAATTGTTTCTGGAAGAAAATGGATACGGCCGAAATCTGGACTTTCAAGGAGCTCAAACATAGGCCCACATCCACACCTGACTGTAGAAAAAGGAGAAAATGTCCCGGTTGAAATACCACTGCAGGAAATTTCCTGTTTTCATACCACAAGACATTTTTTCCAAATACGGTAGTAATGTTTAGACATTACCCATTTCCTGGCTTGGATCAGGGTTGGAATAACCTTGTCCAGAATGCCTTTACAGGCTAGAATCTGACGCTCAACTTCCATGCCGTCAAACGTAGCCATGGTAAGTCTTGATAGGCGAGCGGCCCCTGTTGGAGAAGATCCTCTCGCAGAGGCAGAGGCCACGGGTCCTCTAGGAGCATCTCCAGCAGATCTACGTACCAGGCCCTTCTTGGCCAATCCAGAGCAATGAGAATTGCTTGAACCTTTTCCCTTTTTATTATTTTGAGAATTCTTGGGATCAGTGGAAGAGGTGGAACACGTAAACCATCTGGAGTCACCAGAGCTTTCACCGCCACTGCTTGCGGGTCTCTCGACCTGGAACAATACCGCTTTAGCTTCTTGTTGAGATGAGAGGCTATCATGTCTATTTGTGGAAATCCCCACCGACGTGTTAAGGACTCGAACACCTGCGGGTGAAGGCCCCACTCTCCCGGGTGGAGGTCGTGTCTGCTGAGGAAGTCCACTTCCCAGTTGTCTACTCCCGGAATAAAGCTTGCCGACAGCGTCATCGCGTGTCTTTCTGCCCAGAAGAGAATTCTTGTTACCTCTGAAATTGCTGCTCTGCTCTCCGTTCCGCCCTGTCAGTTTATGTACGTTACTGCTATCACATTGTATGACTGAACCGGAATAGCGTGATTTTAAAGAAGATGGGATGCTAGTAGAAGGGCATTGTATATGGCCTTTAGTTCCAGAATGTTGATCAGAAGAACGATTTCCTGGCTTGACCATTTTCCTTGGAACTGTTCCTCCTGGGTGACTGCTCCCCAACCTCTGAGGCTTGCATGGTTAGCAGAACCCAATTTTGAATCCTGAACCTTCGACCCTCGGTCAGGTGAGAAGTCTGAAGCCACCACAGAAGAGAAATTCTGGCCTTCGGCGACAGATGTATCCTCTCATGCATGTGAAGATGCGATCTGGACCATTTATCCGGCAGATCCAGCTGGAAGGGCCTCGCATGAAACCTTCCATACTGCAGAGCCTCGCAAGATGCGACCATCTTTCCCAGAAGGCGAATGCATAGATGCACCGATATCTGGGCTGGTTTTAGGACATCCCATACCATCGACTGGATTACCAATGCCTTTTCCAATGGAAGGAATACCTTCTGTTCCTCCGTATCCATTATCATCCCCTGAAACAGAAGCCTCAGTGTTAGTTCCAGGTGGGATTTTGGTAGGTTCAGAATCCATCCGTGATCCTGAAGTAGTTGGGTGGAGAGGGCAATGCTGTCCAACAACCTCTCCCTGGAAGGCGCTTTTATCAACAGGTCGTACAGGTATGGTATTATGTTCACTCCTTGTTTGCGAGGAGAAACATCATCTCATCCATTACCTTGGTGAATACCCTCGGTGCCGTGGAGAGGCCAAATGGCAGGGCCTGAAACCGGTAGTGACAGTCCTGTAGTGCAAACTTTAGATAAGCCTGATGAGGCGGCCAAATCGGAATATGAAGGTACGCATCCTTGATGCCCAGAGACACTAGGAATTCCCCCTCCTCCAGACCTGAGATCACACCACTCTCAGAGACTCCATCTTGAACTTGAAAATCCTTAAATATGGGTTCAGTGATTTGAGGTTTAAAATGGGCCTTACCGAACCGTCTGGTTTCGGTACCATAAACAGGTTTGAGTAATAACCCTTGTTTTGTAGTTGAAGTGGAACTGGGACAATGACCTGAGTCTGTACCAGTTTTTGAATTGCTGCCAGTAAAGCCATACTTGCTTCCGGAGAAGCTGGTAAGCCTGATTTGAAGAATCTGTGAGGTGGGAGTTCCTGACACTCCAGTCTGTATCCCTGGGTTATAAGGTCTGTGACCCAGAGATCCTGGCAAGATGTTGCCCAAACGTGACTGAAATAACATAACCGAGCTCCCACCTGCCTGTCTTCCAGTCATGCTGAACCTGCAGCTGCTGGTTTTCTGGGATTACCTCTCTTATCTTTGAAGGCTGTAGAAGAACCTTTGGATTTACCTCTGTATTTTGCTGTCCGAAATGACTGCAGAGTTGGAGCAGAGTAGGGTTTCCTAGCTGGGGGTGCTGCAGAAGGAAGGTATGTAGACTTACCCACAGTAGCCTTGGATATCCACTTATCCAGTTCATCTTCAAAAAGGGCCTCACCTGTGAATGGTAGGTTTTCCACCCCTTTCCTGGAATTCGCAGTTCACTGGCGTAGCCACAAGCCCCTGCGTGTTGACACTGCCATGGCAGTGGTGCGTGCGTTGACCAAACCAATTTCCTTTATGGCCTCCACCATAAAGGTAGCAGAGTCTTGAATATGCTGCAAGAGTAAAACTATCTCTCCCCTGGGTAAGGTATCCAATCCGTCAATTAGGTTACCTGACCACTTTACAATGGCTTTAGTGATACATGCGCAAGCAATAGTGGGTCTCTGGGCCACCCCAGCAGCAGTTTATAATGATTTGAGAGAGTTCTCAATCTTGCGGTCAGCTGTGTCCTTTAAGGATGCTGCCCCAGGAACAGGTAAGACTATCTTACGTGACAACCTAGATACCGATGTGTCCACAATCGGTGGGTTTTCCCATGTCTTTCTATCTTCCAGAGGAAAGGGAAAGGATGTAATTAATCTTTTAGGGATCTGAATTTTTTTGTCAGGGTTAGCACAAGTTTCTTCAAACAGGGCATTCAATTCCTTTGATGCAGGAAAAGTAGCTCAGGATTTATTTTTTACATTAAAATAAGATTCCTCCTCTACCTCCGCTGTCTTGTCAGGAATGTGCAGGACACATATATCAGGGCCTGTATTCCTTGTGACAGGACAGCATCCTCCCCACTCGCATCCACTTCACCCTCCTCTGGATCTGATGTATCGTCATCAGTATCATCCTGCATAAGCTGGGCCTGAGAACGCTTTTGTGGGCAAATGGCGGGGGTTTGAAATGCTGGTATGGGAACTGAATCTCTATTCATCAGGTCATCCATAGACTGTCTTAAGAATTGTGTCTCTTTCTCATTATGGGATAATTTAGTAGAAATATTAGATATCATCCCTTTAATTGAAGCTAACCATGGAGGATCTGCCCCACTAGCCTGAGAATGTGCACTATCCTGAGTACAGGGTAGTGAGTCTCCGGTGGAGAAAAGACACTCAGCTGTGCAGGAAACACAGTCCCTGGACATGGTAACGTGAAGGGACACCCAGACACCCACACACAGAAGGTGAAAACACAGTTTAACCCAAACAGAGCCCTCAGGGAGACGCAGAAAAAGGACACAGTCACACAGCGCTCTTGTAGCCAAATAAAACTTATCTGGGTCGCCACACTAAGGGGTACATTTACTGAGCAGTGATAAGAGCGGAGAAATGAGCCAGTGGAGAAGTTGCCCATGGCAACCAATCGGCACTGAAGTAACATCTATAATTTGCATACTATAAAATGATACAGAGCTGCTGATTGGTTGATGGGGAAATATCTCGACTGGCTCACTTCTCCGCTCTTATCACTGCTTAGTAAATTTACCCCTAAGTCCCTTAATAGGGCTTAGAATACTACAACACTCCCCCCCTCTTCTAAGACCCCCTGGTACCGCTGAGAAGACGTGGAGTATTTGTGGAGGAGCTGCGCTTCCCTGTGATTTCTGTCAGTGTAAGCTGCAGAGGAAAAATGGTGCTGGTGAGCCGCTGGATCCGCTCATAGTGAAGCCCCGCCCCCTTAATGGCGCTCGGCTTCTCGCTTTTTTATACTGGCCTGAGGTAATTTTTATGCCTAACAGAGGGTTAAAACTCTTGTTAGGTATGATAGCCAGTGTGGGTATGAATTGGTGGCTCAGCGCGCCCCACGCCCCTCACAGTGGAATACACGTCTGTGTATGTCCTCCTGAGCCCTGGAGCGCAGCCTGCACTCACAGCTGTGCTCCTACCCTTGTGCCGCCATTCTCGCCGGCGACCCACTAACCGGGACGCCGGCGCTGTACTCACCACTCTTCTATCATCCGGCTCTGTTAGGGGTGGCGGCGTGCTGCGGGAGGGTACGCTCGCCGTGGTGGGGCTTGCGAATGGCTCCCTCTGGAGCTCAGTGTCCTGTCAGCGGAGAAACGGGACCATTACCTCTTTAGGAAGTTGGGCCGTTCTCCCCCTAAGTCCCACGAAGCAGGCAGTCTGGTGTCAATCAGACCTGCCTGAAAATAACAAACAGAAAATAAATGCAGAAAACTCTTCAGGAGCTTCCCTAAGCGTGACCGTCTCTTCCGGGCAAATTTTCTAAACTGAGTGTGGTAGGAGGGGCATAGAGGGAGGAGCCAGTGCACATTATTGATTTCTTAAAGTGCCCAAAGCTCCTAGTGAACCGTCTATACCCCATGGTACTAATGTGGACCCCAGTATCCTCTAGGACATAAGAGAAATAGAAAGACAAAGGTGCAGTAGCAGGGTGGAGTGCAGAGGTGCAGGGCCGCCACCAGGGGGTGCTGAGGGTACAACTGCCCCGGCTGCTCTGTCAGATAGTGGAGGGCCCTAGCCGCATGCTGCCCGCTTCTGAGAGTGCCCCCACTTAAAGTATTGAAAATGTCCTTCCCAAAATGGACGCTGCCCCAGAGGAGACAGTTATTTTAAATGCTAGAGAAGGCGGTGGCCATTTTGGGACGGACATTTTTAAAAGGTTGAATGGGGCGGAAGCGAACAGTGGCCCCCACCAGGACCGTAAATTTGTGGCAGTAGTTTAGGTTGGGGGTGGTTCCCCTTGACAATGAGCAAAACCCATAAGAGCAGGTACTGTGGCATAGGGCATTTTTACTATGTGGGCATAATATGGTAAAAGGGGCATAACTGTGGGGGCATAGTATGGTGACAGGGGCATTACTGTGGGGGCATAGTATGGTGACAGGGGCATTACTGTGTGGGGCATAATATGGTGGTGGGGGCATAATATGGTAACAGGGGCATTACTGTGGAAACTTAATATGGTGTCAGGAGAATTACTGTGTGGGCTTATTATGGTGCAAGTGGCATCACTTTGGGGGACACAATATAGTGTTGCTCAGAGTATGTGCACAGGAATTTATATATGTGACTGTGGGTGACACCAGAGAGCATCAGTGACCACTGTATATTACAAGAGAGCATCAATCACAACCGTATATTACAGAAAAATACAGAGGTGGTGTCTTGGTTATCATTCATCATACCTGGAGACTGTTGTCTGGTCACACATACAAGGAGTGTGTACAATTCTGTACTTGAAGAGATGCCGTTACATGTGTCACGTTTGCTAATTAGAGGTACGCAGTTTTTAGCAGCGGTGCAAGCGCTATGCCGCCGCCCACTGGGAGTGTATTTTAGCTTAGCAGAAGTGCGAACGGTTGCATCGCAGAGCGCCTGCAAGAATTTTTGGTGTAGTTTCAGAGTAGCTCAAAACCGACTCAGCGCTTGCGATCACTTCAGACTATTCAGTTCCTGTTTTGACGTCACACACCCGCCCATCGTTTGCCCAGCCACACCTGCATTTTCCCTGGCTCGCCTGCGTTTTTCCGAACACTCCCTGAAAACGGTCAGTTGCCACCCAGAAACGCCCACTTCATGTCAATCACTCTGCGGCAACCAGTGCGACTGAATTGCTTCGCTAGACCCTGTGCAAAACGACATCGTCCATTGTGCCCATATGCCACGCGTGCACATTGCGCCACATATGCATGCGCAGAACTGCAGTTTTTTAGCCTGAACGCTGCTCTGCAAACAAATGCAGCTAGCGATCAACTCGGAATGACCCCCGTAGTCATCTGTGTAGCATAACCTTGGTGTCAACAGGGTTACACTATGTAGTATTTTCATTTATTTGGCAAAACAAGAGCCCAGAATTACTGCCGGAAGCACCACCGTAAGAGAAGCCTACACTTTAAAGGTCTCAACTGGTTAGATGCGAGATTAATACTATTCTGAGGTACACAGATAAGCTTTTCTCTACTGAAGAAAACGTACTGTATAGGTTACCTATTGTCTCTTATGGGTGAGATGCCTCTAGACTAGCTTTATTCACTCCTATCAACACAAAGGGAAAAATATAGCAAACATTCTAAAGAGGACAAGTGGAGACGTTTCCCACAACAACCAGCTTCTAGTGTTCATTTATGAAGTTTGTTCTATAAAATGATCCTAGAGGATACTGGGGTCCACATTAGTATGTGTACCAAAACTCCCAAACCGGGTGGGAGAGTGCTGAGGTTCCAGCAGAACTGATTGACCATACTGAAGGTCCTTAGAGGCCAAAGTATCGAACTTGTAGAACTTAGCAAACGTGTTCAAACCTGACCAAGAAGCTGCTCGGCAAGAGACAAGCCAAGACACCCAGGGCAGTCACCCAGGAAGAACCCACCGATCTAGTAGAGTGGGCCTGTGCAGATTTTGGACACAGCAAACCTGCAGTGGAATAAGCATGCTAGATAGTAAGCCTATTCCAGCATGCAATTGTCTGCTTTGAAGCAGGACACACAATTTTCTTGGGATAATAGAGAATAAACAGCGAGTCAGATTTCATGTGACGAGCTGTCTGCTTCACATAGATCTTCAAAGCCCTCACAACATCCAAGGACTTTGAGGTAGCAGAGTTGCCGGAACCTCAGTATGTTGGTTGATATGAAACGCAGACACCACCTTAGGAAGAAACTGCTAACGAGTTCTGAGTTCAGCTCTATCTTCATGAAAAATCAAATAGGGTCTTTTGTGAGACAACGCCCCCAGTTCCGACACGACTTGCTGAAGCTAAGGCCAACAGTCTAACAGTCTTCCACGTAAGAAACTTTACGTCCACCTCCTGTAAAGGCTCAAACCATTCCGATTGTAAAAACTGCAACACCACGTTAAGATCCCAAGGTGCCGTGGGAGGCACAAAGGGCGGTTGGATGGGCAGAACACCCTTCAAGAATGTCTGAACTTCAGGAAGGGAAGCCAATTGTTTCTGGAAGAAAATGGATACGGCCGAAATCTGGACTTTCAAGGAGCTCAAACATAGGCCCACATCCACACCTGACTGTAGAAAAAGGAGAAAATGTCCCGGTTGAAATACCACTGCAGGAAATTTCCTGTTTTCATACCACAAGACATTTTTTCCAAATACGGTAGTAATGTTTAGACATTACCCATTTCCTGGCTTGGATCAGGGTTGGAATAACCTTGTCCAGAATGCCTTTACAGGCTAGAATCTGACGCTCAACTTCCATGCCGTCAAACGTAGCCATGGTAAGTCTTGATAGGCGAGCGGCCCCTGTTGGAGAAGATCCTCTCGCAGAGGCAGAGGCCACGGGTCCTCTAGGAGCATCTCCAGCAGATCTACGTACCAGGCCCTTCTTGGCCAATCCAGAGCAATGAGAATTGCTTGAACCTTTTCCCTTTTTATTATTTTGAGAATTCTTGGGATCAGTGGAAGAGGTGGAACACGTAAACCATCTGGAGTCACCAGAGCTTTCACCGCCACTGCTTGCGGGTCTCTCGACCTGGAACAATACCGCTTTAGCTTCTTGTTGAGATGAGAGGCTATCATGTCTATTTGTGGAAATCCCCACCGACGTGTTAAGGACTCGAACACCTGCGGGTGAAGGCCCCACTCTCCCGGGTGGAGGTCGTGTCTGCTGAGGAAGTCCACTTCCCAGTTGTCTACTCCCGGAATAAAGCTTGCCGACAGCGTCATCGCGTGTCTTTCTGCCCAGAAGAGAATTCTTGTTACCTCTGAAATTGCTGCTCTGCTCTCCGTTCCGCCCTGTCAGTTTATGTACGTTACTGCTATCACATTGTATGACTGAACCGGAATAGCGTGATTTTAAAGAAGATGGGATGCTAGTAGAAGGGCATTGTATATGGCCTTTAGTTCCAGAATGTTGATCAGAAGAATGATTTCCTGGCTTGACCATTTTCCTTGGAACTGTTCCTCCTGGGTGACTGCTCCCCAACCTCTGAGGCTTGCATGGTTAGCAGAACCCAATTTTGAATCCTGAACCTTCGACCCTCGGTCAGGTGAGAAGTCTGAAGCCACCACAGAAGAGAAATTCTGGCCTTCGGCGACAGATGTATCCTCTCATGCATGTGAAGATGCGATCTGGACCATTTATCCGGCAGATCCAGCTGGAAGGGCCTCGCATGAAACCTTCCATACTGCAGAGCCTCGCAAGATGCGACCATCTTTCCCAGAAGGCGAATGCATAGATGCACCGATATCTGGGCTGGTTTTAGGACATCCCATACCATCGACTGGATTACCAATGCCTTTTCCAATGGAAGGAATACCTTCTGTTCCTCCGTATCCATTATCATCCCCTGAAACAGAAGCCTCAGTGTTAGTTCCAGGTGGGATTTTGGTAGGTTCAGAATCCATCCGTGATCCTGAAGTAGTTGGGTGGAGAGGGCAATGCTGTCCAACAACCTCTCCCTGGAAGGCGCTTTTATCAACAGGTCGTACAGGTATGGTATTATGTTCACTCCTTGTTTGCGAGGAGAAACATCATCTCATCCATTACCTTGGTGAATACCCTCGGTGCCGTGGAGAGGCCAAATGGCAGGGCCTGAAACCGGTAGTGACAGTCCTGTAGTGCAAACTTTAGATAAGCCTGATGAGGCGGCCAAATCGGAATATGAAGGTACGCATCCTTGATGCCCAGAGACACTAGGAATTCCCCCTCCTCCAGACCTGAGATCACACCACTCTCAGAGACTCCATCTTGAACTTGAAAATCCTTAAATATGGGTTCAGTGATTTGAGGTTTAAAATGGGCCTTACCGAACCGTCTGGTTTCGGTACCATAAACAGGTTTGAGTAATAACCCTTGTTTTGTAGTTGAAGTGGAACTGGGACAATGACCTGAGTCTGTACCAGTTTTTGAATTGCTGCCAGTAAAGCCATACTTGCTTCCGGAGAAGCTGGTAAGCCTGATTTGAAGAATCTGTGAGGTGGGAGTTCCTGACACTCCAGTCTGTATCCCTGGGTTATAAGGTCTGTGACCCAGAGATCCTGGCAAGATGTTGCCCAAACGTGACTGAAATAACATAACCGAGCTCCCACCTGCCTGTCTTCCAGTCATGCTGAACCTGCAGCTGCTGGTTTTCTGGGATTACCTCTCTTATCTTTGAAGGCTGTAGAAGAACCTTTGGATTTACCTCTGAATTTTGCTGTCCGAAATGACTGCAGAGTTGGAGCAGAGTAGGGTTTCCTAGCTGGGGGTGCTGCAGAAGGAAGGTATGTAGACTTACCCACAGTAGCCTTGGATATCCACTTATCCAGTTCATCTTCAAAAAGGGCCTCACCTGTGAATGGTAGGTTTTCCACCCCTTTCCTGGAATTCGCAGTTCACTGGCGTAGCCACAAGCCCCTGCGTGTTGACACTGCCATGGCAGTGGTGCGTGCGTTGACCAAACCAATTTCCTTTATGGCCTCCACCATAAAGGTAGCAGAGTCTTGAATATGCTGCAAGAGTAAAACTATCTCTCCCCTGGGTAAGGTATCCAATCCGTCAATTAGGTTACCTGACCACTTTACAATGGCTTTAGTGATACATGCGCAAGCAATAGTGGGTCTCTGGGCCACCCCAGCAGCAGTTTATAATGATTTGAGAGAGTTCTCAATCTTGCGGTCAGCTGTGTCCTTTAAGGATGCTGCCCCAGGAACAGGTAAGACTATCTTACGTGACAACCTAGATACCGATGTGTCCACAATCGGTGGGTTTTCCCATGTCTTTCTATCTTCCAGAGGAAAGGGAAAGGATGTAATTAATCTTTTAGGGATCTGAATTTTTTTGTCAGGGTTAGCACAAGTTTCTTCAAACAGGGCATTCAATTCCTTTGATGCAGGAAAAGTAGCTCAGGATTTATTTTTTACATTAAAATAAGATTCCTCCTCTACCTCCGCTGTCTTGTCAGGAATGTGCAGGACACATATATCAGGGCCTGTATTCCTTGTGACAGGACAGCATCCTCCCCACTCGCATCCACTTCACCCTCCTCTGGATCTGATGTATCGTCATCAGTATCATCCTGCATAAGCTGGGCCTGAGAACGCTTTTGTGGGCAAATGGCGGGGGTTTGAAATGCTGGTATGGGAACTGAATCTCTATTCATCAGGTCATCCATAGACTGTCTTAAGAATTGTGTCTCTTTCTCATTATGGGATAATTTAGTAGAAATATTAGATATCATCCCTTTAATTGAAGCTAACCATGGAGGATCTGCCCCACTAGCCTGAGAATGTGCACTATCCTGAGTACAGGGTAGTGAGTCTCCGGTGGAGAAAAGACACTCAGCTGTGCAGGAAACACAGTCCCTGGACATGGTAACGTGAAGGGACACCCAGACACCCACACACAGAAGGTGAAAACACAGTTTAACCCAAACAGAGCCCTCAGGGAGACGCAGAAAAAGGACACAGTCACACAGCGCTCTTGTAGCCAAATAAAACTTATCTGGGTCGCCACACTAAGGGGTACATTTACTGAGCAGTGATAAGAGCGGAGAAATGAGCCAGTGGAGAAGTTGCCCATGGCAACCAATCGGCACTGAAGTAACATCTATAATTTGCATACTATAAAATGATACAGAGCTGCTGATTGGTTGATGGGGAAATATCTCGACTGGCTCACTTCTCCGCTCTTATCACTGCTTAGTAAATTTACCCCTAAGTCCCTTAATAGGGCTTAGAATACTACAACACTCCCCCCCTCTTCTAAGACCCCCTGGTACCGCTGAGAAGACGTGGAGTATTTGTGGAGGAGCTGCGCTTCCCTGTGATTTCTGTCAGTGTAAGCTGCAGAGGAAAAATGGTGCTGGTGAGCCGCTGGATCCGCTCATAGTGAAGCCCCGCCCCCTTAATGGCGCTCGGCTTCTCGCTTTTTTATACTGGCCTGAGGTAATTTTTATGCCTAACAGAGGGTTAAAACTCTTGTTAGGTATGATAGCCAGTGTGGGTATGAATTGGTGGCTCAGCGCGCCCCACGCCCCTCACAGTGGAATACACGTCTGTGTATGTCCTCCTGAGCCCTGGAGCGCAGCCTGCACTCACAGCTGTGCTCCTACCCTTGTGCCGCCATTCTCGCCGGCGACCCACTAACCGGGACGCCGGCGCTGTACTCACCACTCTTCTATCATCCGGCTCTGTTAGGGGTGGCGGCGTGCTGCGGGAGGGTACGCTCGCCGTGGTGGGGCTTGCGAATGGCTCCCTCTGGAGCTCAGTGTCCTGTCAGCGGAGAAACGGGACCATTACCTCTTTAGGAAGTTGGGCCGTTCTC
This sequence comes from Pseudophryne corroboree, assembly GCF_028390025.1. Taxonomy (NCBI): domain Eukaryota; kingdom Metazoa; phylum Chordata; class Amphibia; order Anura; family Myobatrachidae; genus Pseudophryne; species Pseudophryne corroboree. The sequence goes on along the minus strand of NC_086453.1, from coordinate 198,376,303 downwards.
CCCCTAAGTCCCACGAAGCAGGCAGTCTGGTGTCAATCAGACCTGCCTGAAAATAACAAACAGAAAATAAATGCAGAAAACTCTTCAGGAGCTTCCCTAAGCGTGACCGTCTCTTCCGGGCAAATTTTCTAAACTGAGTGTGGTAGGAGGGGCATAGAGGGAGGAGCCAGTGCACATTATTGATTTCTTAAAGTGCCCAAAGCTCCTAGTGAACCGTCTATACCCCATGGTACTAATGTGGACCCCAGTATCCTCTAGGACATAAGAGAAATAGAAAGACAAAGGTGCAGTAGCAGGGTGGAGTGCAGAGGTGCAGGGCCGCCACCAGGGGGTGCTGAGGGTACAACTGCCCCGGCTGCTCTGTCAGATAGTGGAGGGCCCTAGCCGCATGCTGCCCGCTTCTGAGAGTGCCCCCACTTAAAGTATTGAAAATGTCCTTCCCAAAATGGACGCTGCCCCAGAGGAGACAGTTATTTTAAATGCTAGAGAAGGCGGTGGCCATTTTGGGACGGACATTTTTAAAAGGTTGAATGGGGCGGAAGCGAACAGTGGCCCCCACCAGGACCGTAAATTTGTGGCAGTAGTTTAGGTTGGGGGTGGTTCCCCTTGACAATGAGCAAAACCCATAAGAGCAGGTACTGTGGCATAGGGCATTTTTACTATGTGGGCATAATATGGTAAAAGGGGCATAACTGTGGGGGCATAGTATGGTGACAGGGGCATTACTGTGGGGGCATAGTATGGTGACAGGGGCATTACTGTGTGGGGCATAATATGGTGGTGGGGGCATAATATGGTAACAGGGGCATTACTGTGGAAACTTAATATGGTGTCAGGAGAATTACTGTGTGGGCTTATTATGGTGCAAGTGGCATCACTTTGGGGGACACAATATAGTGTTGCTCAGAGTATGTGCACAGGAATTTATATATGTGACTGTGGGTGACACCAGAGAGCATCAGTGACCACTGTATATTACAAGAGAGCATCAATCACAACCGTATATTACAGAAAAATACAGAGGTGGTGTCTTGGTTATCATTCATCATACCTGGAGACTGTTGTCTGGTCACACATACAAGGAGTGTGTACAATTCTGTACTTGAAGAGATGCCGTTACATGTGTCACGTTTGCTAATTAGAGGTACGCAGTTTTTAGCAGCGGTGCAAGCGCTATGCCGCCGCCCACTGGGAGTGTATTTTAGCTTAGCAGAAGTGCGAACGGTTGCATCGCAGAGCGCCTGCAAGAATTTTTGGTGTAGTTTCAGAGTAGCTCAAAACCGACTCAGCGCTTGCGATCACTTCAGACTATTCAGTTCCTGTTTTGACGTCACACACCCGCCCATCGTTTGCCCAGCCACACCTGCATTTTCCCTGGCTCGCCTGCGTTTTTCCGAACACTCCCTGAAAACGGTCAGTTGCCACCCAGAAACGCCCACTTCATGTCAATCACTCTGCGGCAACCAGTGCGACTGAATTGCTTCGCTAGACCCTGTGCAAAACGACATCGTCCATTGTGCCCATATGCCACGCGTGCACATTGCGCCACATATGCATGCGCAGAACTGCAGTTTTTTAGCCTGAACGCTGCTCTGCAAACAAATGCAGCTAGCGATCAACTCGGAATGACCCCCGTAGTCATCTGTGTAGCATAACCTTGGTGTCAACAGGGTTACACTATGTAGTATTTTCATTTATTTGGCAAAACAAGAGCCCAGAATTACTGCCGGAAGCACCACCGTAAGAGAAGCCTACACTTTAAAGGTCTCAACTGGTTAGATGCGAGATTAATACTATTCTGAGGTACACAGATAAGCTTTTCTCTACTGAAGAAAACGTACTGTATAGGTTACCTATTGTCTCTTATGGGTGAGATGCCTCTAGACTAGCTTTATTCACTCCCATCAACACAAAGGGAAAAATATAGCAAACATTCTAAAGAGGACAAGTGGAGACGTTTCCCACAACAACCAGCTTCTAGTGTTCATTTATGAAGTTTGTTCTATAAAATGATATCTACAAGCTGATTGGTTACTATGGGAAACTTCTCCACATGTCCTCTTTGGATGATTTTATACAGTTGCTCTTGATGTCCTTCTCCTCTAATAACCTTGTGATGAATGAAATGCCTAAAACCTAAAGCTAGTGTTTAGGGTAAGTGGGAACAACCTGGGCTGTGATCACTTGTTTCCTGCTTAATCAGAGACAGTCACCTCCAAGTGATTAACTGGGACAGAAGATTTTTATGGAGCACCCGTGCATCCCCCCTGTGTGTGCCAATACATACTGTACATCATATATCTACTGTACCACTGAATATTGGGCAGCAGATGTCGATATAGATATATATATATAGTAGGGGGATAAGGGTACCGGCGACTATTGTTGTGTGAGTATGCAAAAGGTTACTGTTAAAAAGTATGATTCATGAGCCAAAAAATATAAAATTTGAACAAACAGTTTTAATAGCACATATAGATAAGATGTTTAAAAAGGTCATAAAACATCCAAAGACAAGTAAAAAAGGTAAAAAGATAAAAAGGTAAGGACTTAGCTTTTAAAATAGGCAAGGGGGTCACTGCAGGGAACCCAACGCGTTTCGTCACATCAGACTTCTTCAAAGGGTAGGGACAGAGTGAGATGGCATGCCTATTTATAGCCCCAGTGGTAACTGATATGGGTGTGTGATGACATCATAGGTCATGTGGTCAGAAAAAAGCAATTAAGGATATTTAACATAAGTATAATCAGGACATTATATCAGAACATGGCCCCAGATAGTGTGGGTCACAGTAGCCAATTTTATGTGGAAAACGAGTGTTCATAGTTATTCAAAACGTTCAGAAAGACTTTAAAACAGTAAATTGCGGCACTTCCGCCACACTTCCGGTGACGGAGGTAGCGCGTCACGTGACCTCCGAAACTTCCGCCCCACTTCCGGTTCGCTAGTGCGCATGCGTCGGCGGCGATTCGTGTACACCGCGCATGTGCCTGTTGTCTTGTTTAGGATGGCAGCAGACGTTCTTCTTGAGCTCAGGGAAAACAGTCACATGCGCGGTGTACACGAATCGCCGCCGACGCATGCGCACTAGCGAACCGGAAGTGGGGCGGAAGTTTCGGAGGTCACGTGACGCGCTACCTCCGTCACCGGAAGTGTGGCAGAAGTGCCGCAATTTACTGTTTTAAAGTCTTTCTGAACGTTTTGAATAACTATGAACACTCGTTTTCCACATAAAATTGGCTACTGTGACCCTCACTATCTGGGGCCATGTTCTGATATAATGTCCTGATTATACTTATGTTAAATATCCTTGATTGCTTTTTTCTGACCACATGACCTATGATGTCATCACACACCCATATCAGTTACCACTGGGGCTATAAATAGGCATGCCATCTCACTCTGTCCCTACCCTTTGAAGAAGTCTGATGTGACGAAACGCGTTGGGTTCCCTGCAGTGACCCCCTTGCCTATTTTAAAAGCTAAGTCCTTACCTTTTTATCTTTTTACCTTTTTTACTTGTCTTTGGATGTTTTATGACCTTTTTAAACATCTTATCTATATGTGCTATTAAAACTGTTTGTTCAAATTTTATATTTTTTGGCTCATGAATCATACTTTTTAACAGTAACCTTTTGCATACTCACACAACAATAGTCGCCGGTACCCTTATCCCCCTACTATATATCTTTTAGGCAGCATTGTACTAGTGTTGCAACCTTAAGGGGTGGCAGACACCTTTAACAAGGTGGTTGTGTTTTTAATTAATTTTTTAGCATACGACTTTCATCACTGAGATCTTAATCCACAAGTGGCGCTGTATCATCCTTCGCATATATATATATATATATATATATATATATATATATATAAAGTTCCTTAAAGAACGGCACTGGAGACTTTCAGCAAATGACGAAATTTGTATTAAAGGTAGACGTTTCGGAGCTTACACTCCATCCTCAGTACCAAACACAATCAAATGACATAACACACACAAACATTTAAATACCTGTACAAAGCCACGCCGTCCTTGCCGCCGCACACCGGGTCCTCTCTTCCGGCCATCGCCTCTCATAGGCACCTTCGGTTAGTGTATATATTCCCTGGTGCTGCTTTTGTATTGTGTATTTGGTTATATTATTGTCCATGTTATGTTTATGTTGATATATGTTTTGTTATTTCACAGCTACAGCCTGTCTCGGTCAGCTGGCACGGAGGGTTCCCTGCAGACGGCTCCAGATCCAATCCCCTGTAGTTCCGGGCGGCGGGGCCGGTGACACGCACGCTGTGCGTGACTATGGCAACGGTGACGTCAGAGGAAAGGGGGAAGTGTGAGGCGATGGCCGGAAGAGAGGACCGGGTGTGCGGCGGCGAGGACGGCGTGGCTTTGTACAGGTATTTAAATGTTTGTGTGTGTTATGTCATTTGATTGTGTTTGGTACTGAGGACGGAGTGTAAGCTCCGAAACGTCTATCTTTAATACAAATTTCGTCATTTGCTGAAAGTCTCCAGTGCCGTTCTTTAAGGAACTTTATGCTTGATTATACTCTGGCACGGAGAGGAGCTGCGCTATTTGTAGAGGAGTGCCGGCTGCCGTGGACTGTATATATATATATATATATATATATACACACAACATATTTACTTATACCAATATCCCAATGCAAAATTACCCTCCAATATTTTGTATTTTGTACACTTTACATGTGCAATAAAATGTATAACAGCTCAATATATCGTCATACAGTACTACAAATGCATCATTATCCATCTCCTTCAGGTGAACTTGGCAATACAGTATTTCAATGTGTAGGAGGGAACTCAAAGGATATAGGAAATTGCCAAACAAATAACAAGTGGCGCTTGACAGTCAGAAAATTAAAACATTTATTTTTAAAAATGTATATGAATTACAACAACCTCCCGGGGGTGTATAACAATATTAAAACATCACAATAATAAAGATGTACAATATATTATAACTGAGTGTTCAGGCTATAATTAAAACACCAATTGTAGATGATCTTATATACATACAATTAACCACTAATAACACCTGGAAGGTCATAAAACGTGCAGGGTTCAGTATATGCACAAAAGTGTATAGCTATAAAGTACTTTGTCAGAACAAAGGATCACTCACGGCTGTGTGCTTTGAAGATTTGCATGTATCACAGATGAATAGCAGTAAGCGGCTGGTGCAAGATTATTAGGATGAAAAAAGAATTTATATGCACCTATAACGCTAGGCAGGAGCTTCTTCGGTCCCTGCTCCCTGGTGTTGTCTCGTTAGCCAAGTGGAGACACACACCAGAGCCTCAGCGAATGGAATTGATGCCGCGCCGTGCGGGGAGTCCCGATTGTCTGTCCTTACCCGATCAGCGCCACCTCCGGTACCTCCGTGCTTTCCAAACGGAGGCAAATAGCTGGTGAAGCCGGAGCTGTTGTGGTGATCGGTCCGGGTGTATTGGCTGGCAGTCGGCCTGTCTTGAATGGAGCAGACACCCGGTGTAATTTCCGTTGCGCCGGTCCGCACCGGACCTGTCGGGAACGGCACCTGTTGCTTCTACCGCCCCAACTTGAGATGAACGGCTGGGGCTGTAGGAATGAAAGGCTGCAGATCGAATGCTCCGGGCTGCAGTAATCAAAACCGGGTTCCTATGCACGGCTCTGAAATTCAATTTGAAGCAGACAGCAGTAATAATCCTTAGAGTGCAAAGCCTGTA